>NW_007580532.1:0-1455 GCF_000690725.1 Stegastes partitus | reverse complement strand
TTTCAAGACATGGAAAAACTACATTGTAAATTTTTGGCCATGTTTGTGCATATGGTATGGTATGGGGTGGCCTTTTCCCCCATGCTCTCAGCACCCGCTGCCCCACCCAAAACATGGCAAAATGGGCCCAAATTGGGCCTACCTGTGGCTTCAGGCACGCATTAAAAATTGGGGTCACAAACATAGCCTTCAGTTTTCTTTCCATATCCGGGACTCCCTTGCCTCCTTTCTCTAATGGCCTGAACATTATCTCACGTTTAAGTTTTTCGTGTTGTCCTCCCCACATGAACTGAAAAGTGATCTTCCTCAGTGATGCCATAAAACCATGGGGGATTGGAAAAGTTGCTGCCAAATGTGTAAGAGAGGCAAGGATTTCAGCCTTCATAACAAGGACTTTCCCAGTCATGGATAGGTCCCTGTCTTTCCACTGGAGGAGCTTACCTCTGATTTTTGGTAACTTTGACTCCCAGTTGTTTTTTCCATGTCTTTCCCTATCTGTACGCCTAAGACTTTGATTGTTTCATTTTTTTGTATTAGGCCAAGGTGTTCTACTGGTTCCCTCCAGTTGAGGCAAAGTATTTCACATTTCCCCTTGTTGATTTTTGTTCCTGATGCAAAAGTAAAATCATCACAAATAAGCAAGGTGTCTGTTATTGACTTATTGTCTGTAAGGAGGAGGGTTAGATCGTCCATGTACAAACTCAGTTTTGCCTCCTTACCTGTTGCTCCTGGGATTGGAAGGCCTCTGATGTTTTTAGCTTGCCTTAATGCACATGCCAGGGGTTCTATTGCAAGAATGAACAAGGTAGGGGAAAGTGGACAGCCTTGTCGTACACCTGATTTTACACTAAAGGATGCTGTGCAGTTTCCATTTACCAAAACTGTACTGGAAATGTCATAGTACAACAGGGACAAGACAAGATGGCGCCTGTGGTGGCAAGCCGTCAGCCTCATCTCCCTCGCCTGCTCAGCATATTGTTTGCAGTTACCTTACTGCTATGTGTTTTTTGCCAAGATGTTTCCACTTTGATTGTCTATAATCGCCAGGCTCTCTTCAGCATTAAAGCTCTCGGTGATTCGTTGTTATTGTCAAAGTCCGGTCTGGGAAAACAACACACTAGTCTCCCACCTGTGCTTGCTGAAATCCCTGCTCACCTGCTCCGTCTCCCCTGCTTTCTTCCACGGAAAAGGCGCTTTAGAAGACGTGGAAAACGAGGTGGTGTGATTGTGAAATTCAAGGCCTATCTGGCGGCTTCCTTTGGAGGGTCTGATGCTCGTCTCCTTCATGACGGATGCTACTTCCCCGCGGTGAAGCGCTCACTTCACATGAGGGGCTGTTGGATCCGTCCTATCCTCGCCGACCTGCTGCCTCCGCTGGCGGGACTGACTCCTCCGATCGCCGGTTTCTTGACGCCACCCATCCTGTGCCCGGCACCGCTGAAGTTTCCTGCTACT
>NW_007580531.1:2541-11572 GCF_000690725.1 Stegastes partitus | reverse complement strand
CATGTACTAAAACTCTCTCTTTCTCTCTCTTTAAAAATGAATTCATAAATCCAGTCTTACTGCTTAAACCAGCGGCTCTCTGTTTGTTTCCTTTAGTAGGTAAATCAGTAAAGGTAGTGAATATCACCACGTTGACTCTGGTGGTCCTGATGCTGATTCTTCTGCTTGTCTTGACTCTGTGGATGAGGTAAACTCATATAATTCTGTCACTGCACTTTTACTTTCTTCTTCAGACTGTTAGTTTGAAAGTCATAGATTCCATTTAATTCCATTTTCTATTTGTTGTTGTTTCAGGAAGAAGAAGAATTTAAAAACTGAACAGAATGAAGCTGTAGAGATGATGGAGGTGAGAGGTCCTGTTGATGAAACTCACCTTATAGTGTGATCATCATAAATGGGTTTAATAATGGACTGGAAAATAATTTGTTTTGTAATACATGTAATATTTCATGACTAAAGCTCATGTCATCTCCTCATTTCATCTCTTCATCAGGTCGACTCTCATGATTATGAGAACGTCTCAGCGTTGACTGCAGCACAGACAGACGACACAGAGGAGCGGGAAGACCTGGTGTGAAGTCCAGCAGGTTGGAGCTCCTACGTGGAAGCTGCTCTTCACTTTACATTTCATTCATGACGAGTACTTCACCCAAATCTCATGTGATTTACTTCAGATGCAGTTGAACCGGAGCTGAGAGCGACCTGATGGAAAGAGAAAAGCAGCACAGGACAGACTGTGGAAAAGTGAATGTATTTACCCTCAAAGCCACAGACTGATTTCAATAACTCCATTTACACCATGTTCAACAGTTCAAGTAATAGAATGGATGGAAACAAGTTAGTTTGATCGTTTTATTGATGTGACAACCAGCACTGACACACGTCTGTTTGAATATGGTGTTAAAGGGACGTTCTGTAGGTCTTTACTGTCACAGAACTACTGAGACACATCTGACAGTAAATTAGTGATTTCAAACCCCCTTGATGCTAAAACTATGTTTTTGTTTCCGACCTTATTTTCACTGCATATAATGAACTGGCATGTACAGTCCAGTCACTAAACTGTGGTATTAAGTGTGGGGAGACAGTGTGAAGTGTTCTGTTGTCTGCTCACCATGACAATCAGGATGTCATGCAGAAAATGTTGCCTTGTAGGAGTTTAAATGTCAGACTGTATGTGTGAAGGGAGGTTTTCTATAAATGAAAAGAAAGAGCTCTTCATCTTATTCTAGAACATTCTCATTCAGAGGCCCAAAACAAAAAGAGGTTTGATTCAGTTGTGACAGCAGGAAGATGTTTCCTAATGAAATAAATGTCATTATTTTAATAAATCACATCTCACCTGTCTCAGCAGAAAAGACGTGTTTCAAACAGATCATTCAGACTCCACTCCATGTCCAGTGTTTTATGTATCACACTTTGTTCAGTGCAGCTTCTTCAGCAGCTCTGTCGATGCAGCATCACTTCAGTTCTTTCTAAATGCTGCAGAAGGCCACACTGCAGAACGCTTTCAACTTTAGCTGTAAAATGTTTTTCTGTTTATTTTTTCAATTGTGTTTTTCCAGAAATAAAGAACAACTTACATGTTCCTTTTGTCCTGAGTGTCACTATTTTGTCAGTACAAGTGTGAAGCCTGTGACAGTGATATAGTTTATTATGATCTGAGGTGCTGCCGATGTGAAGACACTCCTTCACATGTTGTGTTGCAGTGGACTTTAACTGTTGTGTTACTGAAGCTCCTTGTTGTCCATTTAACTTGTTGAAGCAGACTGGCTCAAGAAAAGATTGTGGTTTACTAAAGGGAACGATTAAGCGCCTGTGGATGTGACAACAGATCCAGACTACACCGGTTTTTTTGGAATAGCTGCACTTTGAGAATCTCAGACCTAACAAAGAGCGACTCAGCTGAGTACAAGTTCAGATTCTTAACAAACCTGTCATGTCCGTCAAGTTTCATTTCATGTCTTGTCTTTCCTGTTCTATTTTGAAATCTCTAACCTATTGTCTCTGTTTTAGGTTCACTCCCTGCTAGGGTTGTCACGATACTAAAATTTTAAACTCAATACCGATTTCAATATCACAGAGGAAAAAAATCACCTTTTTATTGAACATTCTTGAGGTAGAATATAACAAATAACACTCCTTTTGTCAAAAAGCTTCTGTCACAGTGCAAACAAGCTGAGCAAGAACAGCAGCTTGCTGCCCTGTGTTCGAGTCTGAGAAACCTGGCCTCAATGATGCAAAGTCTGAGCTCTCATGCTAACATGCTTCTAGAGAGGCTTGACAACTCAGCTCCCGCTGCGGCTGCCTCAATTGTGAGACCTGATCCTCCACCTACCGTAGCTGCTGCTGCTCCACCGCCTGATGTCGCTACAGCATCATGTTCACAGCTATCTCAGCCTCAGAGATTCTCAGGAGACTCAGGTGATACCAAGCCCATTGTGATACAATGTGAACTCCATGTTGAACTGCAAGCTGCAGCCTTCCTGACTGAGCTTTCTAAGACTGCTTTCATCATCTCTCACCTGTCTGGATGCGCTGAAGCCTGGGCTACTGCTGAGTGGAGTCACCACACCTCGTCATGTGCCTCGCTCTCGGCATTCACCAGGGCACTTTCACAGATTTTTCAGCACACCTCACCAGGTTAAGAGGCTGCCCGAGCACTCATCAAACTAAGGCAAGGCAAACGTAAGGTCGCAGACTATGCCACAGACTTCCACACTCTACCTGCAGAGAGTGGATGGAATGTTGCTGCGTTAGCATTTTTTCAGGGGCTGTCGGGAAACATCGAGGATCATCTGATCTCCACGGACCTGCAGGAGGACCTAGATTCGCTCATCACCCTCGCCATCAAGATCGACAAAAGGCTCACGGAGCGAGATCAGGACCGAGGACACCTCCCTATGCATGCTTCGCCTCTACGTCGGACCAGCCAGACAGACTTTGGCTGCCTCTCGCCTCTGTCTCCCCACCAGTCGACGTCGCGGAGGAGTCCGTGCAGCTGGAAAACATCCGTCTCCCCTGTGAGGAGCGCCGGCAGATAGACAGGTGTTGTTTCTACTGTGGGCTTTTAGGATATCAGGTTGCAGCTTGCCACAGCAAGACTGCTAAGTATGGCTCCAAGACTGCTATAAGGGTGAGTCAGAACACTATGATTCATAACCCTGCTCACTTTGAAGTCAAAGTCAGTTTTCACTCTGACACTGCATCCATGTTGGTGGCTACGTTTGTAGACTCAGGCTCTGATGCTAGCCTCATGAACCTCTCTCTTGTCAGGAGTGTAGGCCTGTGCCAGCTCCTCTTACAGCACCCCCTTGATGTGAATGCAGTCGATGGCAGCCCTCTGGGCCAGATCACTCACCACACTCAATCCGTAAAAATCACATTTCCAGGTAAACATTCGGAGAATATTAGTTTTCATGTTTTGTTTTTTTTCAGCTATGTCCCCTCTGGCTATCCTTGGGCACCCCTGGCTAATCAAACATAATCCTAATTTTGACTGGGTTAAAGGGCAAGTTCTGTCATGGGACCAGGATTGTTATCAGTCATGTTTTCCTCCACAGTCAGCCTCAGCTCATATAACCCTGACCTTTCTGGAGTACCCACCTGTTACCGTGACTTAGCTTTGTTTTCAGCAAAATAAAAGCCCAATCATTGCCCCCTCACTGCCCTTATGATTGTTGTATTGACTTGTTATCAGGAGCTACTCCGCCTAGGGGTAGGCTGTTCTCTCTTTCATTCATCCGTCAAACCATGGAGGAGTACATTCAGGACTCACTCGCTGCAGGGATTATCCGTCCTTCTTCTTCACCTGCAGGAGCAGGATTTTTCTTTATGGATAAGAAAGATAAGTCCCTCCGCCCCGTCATAGACTATCGGGGGCTCAGTGACGTAACAGTTATGAACAGATACCCTCTACCACTCATCTCCACAGCCTTTGAGCTCCTTGACAGAGCCAAAATTTTCACCAAACTTGACTCACGTAATGCTTACCATCTGGTACGCATCACAGAGGGGGATGAATGGAAGACTGCATTCAACACCCCCACTGGACATTATTAATATCTGGTCATGCCTTTCAGGTTAACCCCTGCTGTCTTTCAGAACCTTGTCAATGACGTTTTATGGGACATGCTCAATGTGTTTGTTTTTGTTTACCTTGATGACATCCTGGTATTTTCCAGGGGCGGTCCTGTCACAGATAAATCCTGCGAATGGCAAGATGCACCCCTGTGCTTTCTTGTCAGAGAGACTCACCAAAGCTGAACAAAATTATGATGTTGGGGATAGAGAACTGCTGGCGGTTAAGGTGGCTCTGGAGGAGTGGAGGCACTGGCTCGAGGGGGCTCAACAGCCATTTCAGGTCTGGACTGACCATAAGAATTTAGAATATCTCAAGTCTGCCAAAAGATTGAATTCTAGACAGGCCAGATGGTCTCTTTTTTTCTCACTCAATTTGATTTTGTCCTCTCATTCCGTCCTGGCTCTAAAAATACCAAACCTGACTCTCTCTCACGTGTACATGACCCGGACAATTCCAATCAGGCTCCTAAAACTGTCCTCCCTAAATCCTGCTTTATTTCTGCCTTTTCTTGGGGAGTTGAGGACAAGGTCAAAGCACCCATTGTCGGTGTCCAGCTTCCCCCGGACTGTCCTGAGGACAAGCTCTTTGTGGTCCCTGAAAACTCTGGACTTGTTTTATGCCAACATTAAGGAGGCATACACATCCTCACCCCTGCCACCCCTGGGAAGATCTGACCATGACCTGATGCATCTTCTCCCCGTGTACAAGCCTCTTGTACACAGACAACCAGCATCCACCCACACAAAGAAGATCTGGTCTGAGGAGTCGGTGGAGACACTGAAAGACTGCTTCGACACCACAGTGTGGGATGTGTTTGTGAGGACCACGGGGAGGACATCGACAGTCTGACCAGCTGCATCACAGACTACATCAATTTCTGTGTTGACTCCACCATACCCACCAAGACAATAAGAATGTTTGCCAACCACAAACCATGGATCACTCCAGACATTAAGACCCTCCTCAAGGAAAAGAGGAGGTTTTTTAAGCTGGGGGACAGGGAGCAGATGAAAGCTGTGCAGAAAGAACTGAGGAGGAAGATTAGAGAGGGGAAGGGCAGCTATAGGAGGAGGATGGAGGAACAGCTACAGCAGAAGGATGTTAGTGGTGTCTGGAGGAGTCTGAAAACAATCTCCGGACACAGTAACTCCAGACCTGTGCTCGATCGGGACCAGGAATGACCTGAACAGGTTTTTCAACAGGTTTGAACAGCCATTCTCCCTTTCCCCTACTCAACCAGCCCTGGTGCAATCTCCTCCCCCGACTGGAACAACGGCTGCCCAAAGGCCTCACACCCCAACCCCCCTCCCTGCTGCTCCTCCACAACCCCCCAGCCCACTCACCACCCCTCTCTCTACAGCACAGGTAGAGAGAGAATTGTCCCAGCTGAAGGTCAAGAAGGCAACAGGCCCAGATGGCATCAGCTCAAGGCTCCTCTAGTCCAACATGAGCCTGAAGCTGCAGAAGGTGCCACTGCTGTGGAAGACATCCTGCGTGGTACCGGTGCCCAAGTCATCTCGGACCAGTGACTTCAATCACTATCGACCGGTGGCCCTGACATCCCACCTGGCAAAGATCCTGGAGAGGCTGGTCCTCCACCACCTGCGACCCTGGTGAGCTCATCGGCAGACCCACTGCAGTTTGCCTACCAGCCGAGCATCGGGGTTGAGGACGCCGTCATCTTCCTCACACAGCGATCCCTGTCTCACCTGGAGAGGCCTGGAAGCACTGTGAGAATCATGTTCTATGACTTCTCCAGTGCTTTCAACACCATCCAACCAGAACTCCTGGGGGACAAACTGGAGCACACAGGAGTGTGCCACCAGCTGACATCATGGCTCCTGGACTTCCTCACCAACAGGCCACAGTTTGTGAGGGCACAAGGCTGTGTGTCTGAGACGGTGATCTGCAACACAGGGGCGCTTCAAGGGACTGTTCTGGCTCCTCTCCTGTTCTCCATCTACACAGCTGACTTCACCCACTACACATCAAACTGCCACCTGCAAAAGTTCTCGGATGACTCTGCCATTATCGGTCTCATCAACAACGGAGACGAGAAGGAGTACCGAGAACTAAACCAGAACTTTGTGGCCTGGTGCCGGCAAAACTGCCTCCGGATTAATGCCGGAAAAACCAAGGAGCTGGTGGTTGACTTTCGCCAGCACAAAATCACCCCTCACTCTCCAGTGAACATCCAGGGAATGGACATTGAGATAGTGGACTCCTACAAGTACCTGGGTGTTCATCTGAACAAAAACCTGGACTGGACTGTTAACACTCGGGCTCTGTTCAAAAAGGGTCAGAGCAGACTCCACCTGCTACGCAGACTGAGGTCCTTCGGTGTACAGAAAGGCCTCCTAAGGACCTTTTACGACTCTGTGGTGGCGTCAGCCATTTTTTATGGTGTGGTCTGCTGGAGCAGCAGCATCACGGCAGCCGAGAGGAAGAGTCTCAACAAGCTGGTGAAGAAGGCCGGCTCCGTCCTGGGCTGCAGTCTGGATCCTGTGGAAGTGGTAGGTGACAGGAGGATGGTGACAAAGCTGTCATCATACATGGACAATGCCTCCCACCTGCTACATGGGACTGTTAAAGCCCTGGAAAGTTCCATCAGTGCCAGGCTTCTTCACCCACGCTGTTCTAAAGAGAGGTACCGCAGGTCCTTCCTCCCCTCTGCTGTGAGACTCTACAACCAGCTATGCTCCCAGTAGACCTTTCTTATCTTTTACTGGGTTTACAGTGGTACATTCTGATTTATTCAGCCTAACGCTGCAAAAGAGTTCATTTCACCCACTGGTTTAGAACCAGGAACCACACAGCACTCTGCCTTAAATGACAAACCCAAATCAAACCAGCACTTGTTCTTTCTCATAGCAACCCAGCAGTGTGGTTGAGGTTGGGTTATTTTTAATCACTACAGTTTGTGCATGTGATGTACAAGTTTCACATCAAGGTGTGAAGAACGTTTTAATGTTTCCACAACTGTGAAGTCGTAAAAACTTTCCACTACTTCTTTTCCAGGAACTTAGTCTCGTTGTGTTTGACATTCTGTGACACACATTTTTTCTCATATATTTGATAAGTAACAGCTTTATTTTATTGGCTTCATTTATAAATTTTTTGCTGGCCTCTGGTTCACAATGCACGTTCATAGTGTGAAAAGGAAGGAAGTGTGGTTTTGTATCAGCTTGAGCTGTGTTTTCTGTCCACACTCTGAGGGTTACACTTCAATACACGTCCATCGTTTCTGAGTAGAAGTACAACCATTTAATTCTACACATATATCTTGTCTACGTTCGTTACTTTTTGACGTGTTTTATTGCGACTGAAGCCATCGAGGGAGACGAGAGGAGCAGATATGAGTTTACCAAGAGGACGGAGTGGATTTCTAGTTTTCCTTCTCCTGATGCCAGGTAACGTATATCATCATTTACACTGTAGGCCGTTTAGCTCACTTATTCACAGCCGTCATGAGTGGGATTAGAAAAAAGACCAAACAAACTTGGTGTTGATAAGTTTTAAATCCTGTGTCTGTACTGAGGTCTCAGTGTTGTATACCGTTACCAGCTGGTGTAACCAGTGAAATATGTCAAAGTATTTAAAAGGCTGCTACACAACAACACAACACCTTTGTGTAACGCCACTAAATAATCGGTTGGCTTCTTCTTTTTTTTGAAACATATTTGGATTCAGGGTGTGTGTTCTTGCCCGTCTCTGATGCAGTGACGCCACAACAAACCGCAACGTTTCCACCACCCTGCTTCACAGCAAACACGTCGACTGTTACTGCAGCCAGACTGGTCCAGGACACATTATTTAAACAGGCCTCTACACGGAAATAAACTACTGTAAACATGAAGTCAGAAGTCAAAGAGTACTGTTTTTTCCAAGATACAATTAAAACTGTGACATCAAACAGTCAAAGACAAGAGGGATCGTTATCAGAAGCTGCTGTGAAAAAAGCCTTAAACTTTTATCACAACAGTTCACACTGTTTAGACGAGAGACTTGATTGAAGCAGCTAACAGTGGTATTACTATCTTCACACTGATGCCATAAGTTCAACCATTTACAACAATTACTTTCCTCTTCTTTCTTTTTTTTACATGAAGACTTGATCAAACATATTTAACAGACTACAGTTGGTCATATATTGCTGCTATTGATAAATGTTCCTCTTCCAATAAAACTTGTCTCGTTTTTCATCTTTCATTGTTTTGGATGTTTCAGTGGTCTGTGCATCTTCAATGTTGAACAGAGTTGATGATTAACAAATATTAGGAACATAGGGGGATACAGGCTACTGCAGTTAATGTTGATTACAGCAGCAACGCTTTATAAAGACAGCACAGTTTTAGAAAGTGTAGTTACAGGAGTAAACAGTAAACCTCATATTCTGCTGTAGAACGTTAATTACACAGTAATCAACTGTTCAGATGAGCTATGTTAGCAACACTACACACGTATGTTACCGTAGTTTAACAAGAAAACATGTTGCTGTATATGTTGACTGGCAAACTGTAGTGTTGCTCTAATGTTCTTTAGGACTAGAAAGGCTTTTCCTGACACGCAGCATTTTGACAGCAAGAGTTACAGAGTTACCTGCAGATACTGTGATGGAACTCTGAATGTTCCTTATTTAATATGACCGTCCATTTCTATGTGTCATTTATTTGAGGCTCCTTTATCTGTAGACACTGCTTCAGAGGATCAAATGTTTTCCTCTTCAGATATGTTGAAAAAGCCACCAGTCTAAACCAAATGACAGCATGAAGCACCCAGTTGGACATGTTTCTCTGTACAGCACTAATGTTAAACCACATCATAAAGGTCTGATTGATGGATGCTGTGTTCCATAATGAGCACCTTTGTGTGACCAGCTGCAGTGAATCCATCTGTAAAGAAGACGTTGGGACGACAGTCTTGTTGGTCTGCGGCTCACAGTGGGAT
>NW_007580531.1:0-1961 GCF_000690725.1 Stegastes partitus | reverse complement strand
AAGGTGCCTGTATTCATGACTCTTGGCTTACATGTGAACTTTTGGTTAACTGATAACTGGATCAACAGTCTCAGTTTCAGAAGGACCATCTATGCAGCAAAACTGTTTTTATTTCCTGAAAAATACAGTAAAATACTGTAATACTTGATTTAACTTATTCTGATTCTGTAACCAGACTTTCCAACAACACACTGTATTTATATCGTGTAGTCACTGTAATTAAAAGACTCAATCATTAGATAAAGAACCACTGAGATTAAATCCTCTTTACTTTCTGTTGTTCTGAAGGAGAAAAATGAGAATTTGTTTTGTGGGTATTGTGACGATGTTTGTGTGTTTACACGTGAAAATTAATTAAAAAGTGATGCTCTGCTCCTTCATTAATTCAGGTCTGCAGGTGATCAAATCAGTAGAAAACTATTTCTAGCTTCATTGTCACAGCAGCTTTCATTTAATTTGTGTCAGACAGGAAGTCAGCACGACTCCACAGGACTTCATTGATGAATGACAAGAATAATATGAGCTGTATCTGTTATATTGACTTTGTCTGTGCTGTGATTCCAGTATTTAACACAGTCCAAACATATATGTTGTTTCTTCAAATATCCAGATTTGCAAGTGAGGAGATCCTTGTCTTATGCCTGGGCGAAGTTGGAGTGTCAGAGCAGATGTCGTCTACCTGCTGATTCCTCCTACGTCTGGTACAAGAATGGACAGAAAATTCAGCACCAAACATCATCTACTTATTCAGGCAACTTTCCTCCTGCAGACAGCGTTTCCTGTGCTGTAAAGAGTCATGAGGCTTTTCCCTCTCCTCCAGTGTGTGAGTTTACTCCAGGCTTCTACTAACAGAACACCATCTGTTGGCACATTCAACATATTATACTGTCCCATCGCTGCATACAGTCACAATATTCATCACCTCTTTTCCTCTTTCTACATTACCACCATCTTTTATATTCAACTCTGCTTGTGCTGCTGCTGGCTGTAACTCAGCAATCACACAAAATGCTCTGTATTACTGCTGTGACACATGTTGTAATGAGACTATTTTCAAAAAGAGGTTTTTTGTCTTTCAGGTGTTCATGGTGAAAACTGCAACAGAGTGACTTACTCTGACAGAAGTATCTGTGCCTTCAGAGGATCATCAGTGGACATTTCTTGTACATACAGCAGCTTCAGATCTATCACATCAAAATTCTGGTTCAGTCCTGGACAAAGTCATCAGCGACTGGATTCCTCTGAACCCGAGGACATCAGCAAAGACTCCCAGTATGCAGGTCGAGTTCAGGCCTTTGATCGTACAGGAAGCTCCACACTGAGAATCAGAGACCTGAGAGAGACTGATTCAGCTGAGTATCGCTTTAAATTCAAAACATCCTGGTATGAATGGAAAAGCAGTTTACCTGGAACAACTCTGACTGTCACAGGTACTGAAACTTTATACTATGAACAGATATTAGAGGTAATATATGGTTATTTGTAGCTCTGTAAAAATAAATAAATGAATAAATAAATAAATAAAATCACAATAACAATAATAACTAGAAAATTCGATAGTGCCACGGGAGTCTGCTGGGACGTTTAAATGACTATTTTATAATTACCAAACCTAATAAAACCTTTGAATAACCAAAGCCTCATCTGTGTGGAGGGAGCAGAGGGGGGGGGGAGTAGGGTTAGAGCGTTGCCGGGCAACGAAGCACACAGCTGCAACAGATACTTGGTTTAACTGTCAAATCAGACAAAGTGACCAGACGGAGAACATTTTTGTCAAAACCGTGTGTCGGAGAGAAAAGCCGAGCACATTTTCAGAAAGCCAAGACTTTGGGCATTTCAGAGATGTATTGTTTGTTTTCCTGGAGTAAAAAATGAGCGCACAATCATTTGAGAAGAAACGTGTAAATTTGTGGTCACACAGAGAATCCGCAGCCGTCTTTGAATGGGGGCAGATGGGGAAG
>NW_007580530.1:11441-12868 GCF_000690725.1 Stegastes partitus | reverse complement strand
TGGTCTAGACTCTAGATCTGTCCAGAGGCATTAACCCATTATATTGGTTCTACTTAATTCATTTTTGTTCCAGTGTCTTTGTTTACTTCACACAAATCACAGTATGATTATGATAGTACCATTGTTAGTACAAACCAGTGCAGGTTAACAATCAGTGTAAGTTAGTTGTCGGTATAAGCTAGAATATTCACATAAGTAGGGTTACCCATCACATCCATTCTATTTTAACATAGTCATCTCAAACACATAATGAGTGCGCCATTATGGGCCTCTTCTGTCATTTCCCAATTTGTTTTTTCAAGTTTTATTTTGTTGCTTTTCGGGCATTTCCACCCACCTCCAACCGTCATAGGACGGTGGGAAGTGTGTGCAAGCGGCCTCCTCATTTTAAATACCATGCCTGATATGAATGCAAGTGTCGTGCGTATGTGTACAAAGTGGAATGTGGGAGAGAAGATCTGCTAACATAAGCCAGTTATTATCGTTCAAAAGGTCGTACTTTAAGAGTCCCAAGCATAGTTCATGTCCATGATCCATGCATCAGTCTTTGTGTGTCGTGCCTACATGTCAGATGATGAGGGGACGGGGGAAGTGGGTGAGTAATTGAGGAGGGGGGATGGTGGGTCGCTGGTGGTGTCTGGGGGATGTTCCAGTGGTTGTCCTCTCCTTAACTGGTCGCACAGTGATTGGATCTGCAGCTCCAGCCTGCCACTTCGTCTGTTTTCCTCGATTATGGCCCCCAGAGCGCTGCCCACAGCCGTTAGAGCAGAGGTGGACATTTCCAGGCGATCCCTGCTCATTTGATCCACTTTTCGGATCAGCTTTCGCTGCTCCCGTCGGATGGATTCCTGCCCACAGAGCAGGTTGGCCCACTCACGGTGAGAGGTCAACAGAATCGATGCGGTCTGGCTTATCTTGGGCAGCAGAGAGTCAAACATGGTTTGGGGAATGTTATTGGTAAGGGTCAGGAGGTGGGTCAGCGCTGGGGCGGGAGCATCCAGCCGGAGCTCTCGGGTCAGCACTGCAATATCTTGAGGTGACAGGATGGTCAGGTCAATGCCGGGCTGTCCTGTGGTCAAGACAACTTGTTGAGCAGTGCCCATTACCGGGGTGATGGGGACCCCTCCTCCTTGCACTCCCCCCATGTTGACTCCTGCTGCCGCTCTTGGATCTTGAAGTCCAGCTGGCGACGGCTGGTATGGTATCATTATGGGCTGGGACGTTGGAGTCACCACTCCTGTCAGCACTGATCCCTCCCCTGGTCCTGCCAAAGGGCGGGCAGCCATTCTCTGGGCTGTGTCAGCTAGGTTTTGGGCAGTGATGGCGATCTCCTGAGCGGAGAGGACGGGCCATGGAGCGGGGTTGAGTATTGGTCTGCTGCCGGAGGTGGATGGCTGTGGTGGCACAGGAAAGGCCCTGGGTTGTGC
>NW_007580530.1:10091-11338 GCF_000690725.1 Stegastes partitus | reverse complement strand
TTGGCCCACTCACGGTGAGAGGTCAACAGAATCGACGCGGTCTGGCTTATCTTGGGCAGCAGAGAGTCAAACATGGTTTGGGGAATGTTATTGGTGAGGGTCAGGAGGTGGGTCAGCGCCGGGGCAGGAGCATCCAGCCGGAGCTCTCGGGTCAGTACTGCCATATCTTGGGGTGACAGGATGGTTAGGTTGATGCCGGGCTGCCCTGTGGTCAAAACAACGTGTTGAGCAGGGCCCATTACCGGGGTGATGGGGACCCCTCCTCCTTGCACTCCCCCCATGTTGATTCCTGCTGCGGTTCTTGGATCTTGAAGCCCAGCTGGTGACGGCTGGTATGGTATCATTATGGGCTGGGAAGTGGGAGTCACCACTCCTGTCAGCACTGATCCCTCCCCTGGTCCTGCCAAAGGGCGGGTAGCCAATCTCTGGGCTGTGTCAGCTAGGTTTTGAGCAGTGATGGCGATCTCCTGAGCAGAGAGGACGGGCCATGGAGCGGGGTTGAGCATTGGTCTGCTGCCGGAGGTGGATGGCTGGGGTGGCACAGGAAAGGTCCTGGGTTGTGCCACATAGGGCCGGAAGCGGTTTCCCCCTCCACCAGGCATGAGGGCGGCGGCCACATGTGCTTGTCTCCAGGGCATCTGGGGCGGCTGGAATACGGTGGTTCCTCCCGGGGCTAGCAGGGGTGCTAGACTGGTGCTTGGGCCAGGCGGTGTCATCACAGGTCCATTCATCGCGGGCCTGATGGGCATCGGTCGGGACAGCAGTGGCCCCTCGGTCCTGGGTGGGGGCATCTGCAGTTCTCCTGGAATGGACTGAAGAAGTGGAGGCCTCCCTAGGTTAAGATGATCTCCTGTGCGGCCCTCTGCGCCCGTCAGGAGTTGTCGAGCGGTGTCGGAGGAATCCGGTCTCTCGGCCATACTGCTATATCTTTTTTGGTATATAAACAGTCATTAGTATTTTCTTTTCTGAGGCTGCTGGTGTGCTAAACAGTAGCAATGTCTACTCTTACCCAACTTTTTAATGTGTGCGTGTGGGTGCAGGTATGTGTCTTTGTGTATATGAGTGTGCTTTTTCCTCTTTTTCACTACAATCTGTCTGCATAGCTCATGCCATCTGGGACTCCTCTGGCATGNTCACTACAATCTGTCTGCATAGCTCATGCCATCTGGGACTCCTCTGGCATGGACTAAAAGATCAGGCAGTTGGGAAGTGGCGGGGAGGACCCGCGGAACGCCATATTCGTTCCA
>NW_007580530.1:3126-8353 GCF_000690725.1 Stegastes partitus | reverse complement strand
TCTAGCTTGGGGTATCATGTTTTTTCTGTGACAGGCTAGACATGGCTTATTGCTAATTTGTCTTGCTGAGAACTTTAGCCACTGGTAGAATAAGTTATTCTCCAGACTTTGGGTCTGTCCTAGTCCTTCCTCAGGTCCCCATCCTCTCTGGAGGTCATAGGGATCGACCATTATTGCATTTCTCTTTTTTCTTACTTTTTTCATCCTTACCCATTTTCTAGCCTCATAGATTGTGATGTCTATGTTTCTTTTGGTTTCTTTGCATCTCCTTTTATTACAGTTTACTTCTATTTTAGCTGTGCCCTCCATCTCACATTTTGTGCTGATGATTTCGCCTAATGTATAATTACCTGACTGTCCCATTAGAGCCACCTCTTTATAAGCTGCTGATTTAATATACGTTAAGTTATGGGTTATTTCGGTTTCTAAGAGGTCTTGCTCGGTGGCTATTGTAGCCATGGCTATGGCACAATCAATCATGTGCTCGGGCGGATATTTAGCTTTTGGGGTTTTTTGGTTTTGTATTATAGTCATTACCCACATCCCTAACCATATTCCCACCATTAACATCATTAGTTTGTTGGCCAGTCCCATTTTACTTTATGGATTATGCTCTGGTGTTGTTTGCGGTGTTGAGCTGTCACTTGATGTATTAGTGTCGCTCTCTGTGTCTGTAGTCTGTCTTGACTGACTACTAGGGCTTGCTTCGGGCTGTGGCTGTTCTGGCTGTTCCTCGCCCTGTTGTTCTGTTAAGTCGCCTGACTCCAGGTCTGACTCCTCCTGTGGTCTTTCTACCTCCTGGTTTGAGTCTCTCTCATCTTCCGAGTCTGTGGATGCTCTATCTGGGAGGGATCCACTGCTCTCTGAGGGGGTGCGTGCTCTTTGCTCAATCAGTCTCTGTGAGCGTCTCAATTGTTGTTCGTCTGCAGTATCTGTGTGCAGGGAGGCGTGGCCGTCCCTCGCCGCTGCTGTAGGGTCTCTGCCTTCCCCCCTTGGCCCTGCGGCGCCGGCTGGACGAGCTTGCCGAGGCCTGAGGGCTGCTGGGCCACCAACCCTACAGCAGTGGTTTAAATGAAACCAAACGTCCTTACTGTCTACTTTGACCGCTGTACGCGTGGCAAGAATGACTTTGAAGGGGCCTTCTCGACGTGGTTGGTTCCACTTTTTCTTGAATACCTTGACGTAGACCAGGTCACCCGGCTGGATTGACTGATTTTCTGGCGGTATGTCAGCTTCTCTGTCCTCGGTGGCGCCTTTGACCTGCAGGAAGATGGTTTTGTGTATCTGGGTTAGTTGTCGCAGATAATCATGCCATTCATTCTGCAGTTGCTCCAGCGACGGTCCCTCGTACGGTCCCCTCACGTACGGGATCGGCATCGGGCGACCTGTGAGAGCTTCAAATGGGGTGAGATGAGTTAGTCTGTTAGTTTGTGAGCGCATTGACAAGAGAGCAAGCGGCAAAGCGTCTAGCCAGGTTAGTTTGTGATTGCTATCAGCCATTATTTTGATTAGTTTGCTCTTCAGGATGCCATTGGCTCGCTCCACAGCGCCATTTGACTGAGGGTGGTAAACACACCCAAACTTTTGTTTGATGCCCAGTTGTTTGAATGTTTCTTTGGTGACTTTGGCCACAAAGGCTGGGCCATTGTCTGAGGAAATGGTGTCTGGGATACCAAACCTGGGAAAAACTTCTCTGCAGAGAAATTTGGCCACCGTCCGGTGGTCCTGGTTCGGAGAGGCCACTGCCTCGATCCATCGGCTGAATCTGCAGATTATTACTAGCACATATCTCATGCGTCTGACACGGTTGTCTGCTCCCATGTCAATAAAGTCCAGCATCAGATGTCTGAAGGGACCGTCAGGCACTGGGATGTGTGCTATGGGTGCTGAAAAAGATTTGCGAACATTATACTGTGCGCAGACATCGCATTCATTCAGCACGCGATCTACGGTGGCCGCCATATAAGGTGACCACCACACCGCTGTCAGTTTGCGCATTATCTGAACACGAGAGCAATGATCTGCGCCGTGAGCCCAAATGATCGCATGTCGTAACAGGTTAGTGGGTAGCACAAAATGCCCGTGGCTGCTGCGCCACAGTTTGTCAGCTGGTCCTTGCGTGCGAGTTTCTATCGCACCTCTTTTGACCCATATTCTCTTTTCTTCGCCACTGGCTCAGCTTTGAGCTGTTATTAGAGCTTCAAGAGAGACCAGTGGGGCGCAATCTTGAATTGTGAGGATAGGGGCCATGCTTTCACCCCGTGCTCCTTTTCGTGCTGCTTCATCTGCAAGGTTATTACCTTGAGCAATGAGATTGTTTTTCTTTTGGTGACCCGCACATTTGATTATGGCCACTGCAGATGGCAGCTGGAGGGTTTGTAAAAGCCGTGAAATAGCCTCTCCATGTGTAACTGGGGTGCCATCAGCTCTTAGAAACCCTCTCTGTTTCCAAATGTTAGCATGCACATGACAAACTCCGTAAGCGTATGCAGAGTCTGTGTAGATGTTTACACGACAGTTTTTAGCAATTTGACAGGCCGCAGTTAAGGCCTTGATCTCTGCTAGTTGAGCTGAACAAGGTTGATCAATGCTCTGGGATTCCAGCAATTCAAAGGTTTCTCCATCTGGATTCAGTTTGACAATACCCATCCCTGCATGCAGCCCTGTGGCATCGCGATAGCATGAGCCGTCCACAAACAGGACAAAATCTGCTTCAATGGCATAGTTATACAGGTCCTGTCTTGCTTTCAAGAATTTTTCGGTTTCTGCCACACAGTCATGTGGGATGCCATCAGACTGTATGGTCAATTTAGTGGCTGGATTGACTGTGTTGCAACGCTGTATTGTAATTTCAGGGGCTGAAAGTACAACTTCATACCCTCTGCGTCGGGCCTGTGTTAAGACAAATCGAGGACTGGTCAGCAGAGCATGTAACTGGTGAGAAGTGTACAGTGTCACTGCATGACCCATGATTATGGATGATGCTTTTTGAAAAGCAAAAGTGGCCGCAGCCAAGCCCTGATAACACGGAGGCAGGCCAGTCTCTATATTATCAAGTTTGGTGCTGTAGTAGGCCAGTGGTTGTTTTCCCCCTGTGGTGTCCTGCATTAGGACTGCACATGCAAACCCTGCCTTTTCAGCCACATACAAGTGAAAAGGTTTGCCATAGTCGGGGTTGCCCAGTGCTGGAGCAGTTTGCATGTCCACTTTCAATGCTTCAAAAGCTCCAGATGCCTCGTCTGTCCATGTGAGGGGTGCCGCACTGTCAATTTGACCGGCAGCTTTGATCATGGACCTCAGGGGAGCTGTTTTTATTGCGTAATCACAAACCCACGGCCGGCTGTATCCTGCCATCCCAAGGAATGAGAGCATTTGTCCTACTGTTTGAGGTTTTGGAGCCTTTATTATGGCTTGTACCTGACTTGGAGCTATGCAACGCGTGGTGCCGCACAGCTGTCTGCCCAAATACTCGACTTGTTGTTGACAAAATTGTAATTTGTCTTTGCTGACCTTATGACCTCCTTCTGCTAGTGCTTGCAGCACTGTCAAGGAATCTGTTTCACATTGTTCCTTGGTTTCTGATGCAATGAGGAGGTCGTCCATGTACTGTACTAACGTACTGGAAAGGTCGAGGTGTTGCAAATCATCAGCCAGGATTTTGTTGAAGATGGCAGGGGACAAGTTCAGTCCCTGAGGCAATCTGGTGTAGGTGAGCTGCTCTCCTAAGAACGTGAAAGCAAACAAATGCTGTGAGTCAGGGTGTACAGGCACACTGAAGTATGCTGAGCACAAATCAATGACTGTGTACCACTTTGCTCCCGCAGGGATGTTTGACAATATGGTGTGTGGATCTGGAACCACTGGGGTGTCCATTTCCACCACTGCATTGATGGGACGCAGATCATGTACTAGCCGGTATTCTTTAGTGCTATTTTTTGGAATAGGATAGATAGGAGTGTTACAGGGACTAGTAGTTTTTACTAAGACTCCTGCTGCCCGTAGTCCTGCAATTACAGGTTTTATGCCCTCAATGGCTTGTGGTTTTAGAGGGTATTGTCTTTGATAAGGCAGTTTTGCTCCTGGTTTTACTTTTATTCTGACTGGCATGGCCGTTTTTACCAAACCTACATCTGTTTTATTCTTGGACCATACTTGAGATGGTATGCGTTCCAAGAGTGTTTCTTGGTGTGGTGTTACGCCATTTGAGTTTCCAATTTAGGCTCTAGCTTCACTTTTTGAGCTATGACTTCGTCATTCACTTTTAACCTTATTTTGAGGAACGTTCCGTCCCGTGAGCGATGCACCTGTTTTGTTTGTGTAGGCTGCCAGTCTTTGATCTCTACTGCGGTTTTTATCATGGGGCCTAGATCTTGTGACTCATAGTTTTTAGCTATGAGAAGAGTCACATGCGGCACGACATTTTGTACTTGACACCATTGTTGCTCAGCTGGTGTTAATATTACAAAAGCGGCAGCGCCCTGCGGACCTAAGTAGATGTCTGTGCTGGTTATGTGAAACAGTTTTTGATTCATTAGGCTGTTCCAACAGTAGGCATAGTCTACCTGTTCCTGTTTTTCATCAAACATTAGGGTGACATGCAATGGTAAGTCGGGTGAATTTGCCTCAGCATAGTGTTCTCTCGCCCATGATTTCCATCTGTTCCATTCTAGTTGCAGATGTGAGTTTTCTGGTTGGATTTTTAGCCAATACACTATGGGTTGCATGGCTTCAGTGGCACCCTTCATTTCTCTGAGGGCCATGAGCGTTGTTAACTCTTCGTCGGGAAACTGTATCTGCAGTCCTTGTTGGGAGCAAATTATGTTAGTTTGCAGTTCACACAAGATGTCTCTTCCCAATAAGTTCACTGGCGTGCTTCGGGAATACAACAGGGGCGTTTTTATGGTCTTTCCTGCTATGGTGACAGGAAGTGGGCGTGTAAAGGGTATTACTTGGGTTTTCCCAGAGAAGCCTACGGTCTTGATTGCAGAGCCAGATAGAGGGAGATGTGCGCCCATTTTCCCTATGCATGAATACGTTGCTCCTGTGTCTACCATAAAAGGGAAATATTGATTTTGGATGTTAACTGTGACAGTGGGCTCCTCTTTTGGAATTCTAGAGATAGCCAATGCCATAGTGTCTCCCTCTTGCTTCTCTGGGCCTCCCTATTGCCAATAGGCAGAGGGCCCGATCCAAGGTCGAGCTGGGCAATCTCTCATTCTGTGGCCTG
>NW_007580530.1:992-3034 GCF_000690725.1 Stegastes partitus | reverse complement strand
TCTCTTCGCCACCCTCCTCTGGGGCCCTGCAGATTACCAGGCTCACCTCTCCATCCTCTGCCATAGGTCGGTCCATTTCTGGGCGGACCTGCATTGTGGTAGTGATGATGATGCTCTATAGGTGCAGAGGCTCCCTCTGGGTTAACGTTCCCCGGAGCGGTTCCCTGCATTGCTGGCGGGTTCTGAATGCTGGTCACCACAGGTGCCTGTAGCGTGACCGCTGGGCTGGGTGAAGTCATGATGGCATTGTCTGTTTCTGGCCGTGGTTCTGGAGCTTTGGTTAGTACAGGAGCTTGGGTCTTGGTTTTGTCTTTCTTTGCCTTGGTTAGTTCTCCCAGCTGCATTTGCACCAATTTGTGTGCTAGGGCCCTGCTAGCTTCCTCTTCTTTTTGCTTCTCTTTTTTGTGAGCTTCAAGGTGATGGCAGAGATGCTCCATGTACAGTGCCCAGGTCATTTTGGACAGTCCGACAACCCCGTCTAGAGCTCTCTGTACTGCTTCTGGCAATGCTTTCTTTATTGTCAGTTTGAACAGTATTTCAGTTGCAGGGGAGTGATTCCATGCACTCCCTGTTTCTTCTGCCCACCTCTTCTGAAACCGTTGCAGAAACTTCTTTGGGCATTCGTCTGGATTCCATTCTTCATCATCTAATTTGGATGGATCTAGAATTTCCGGGTACCGCCCCCGCATTGCCTTCCATATTCTGTTTCTGTATCGGTTGAAGGGCACTGCATCGTGGACAATTGTCCCTATTATGCAGTCTAGGTTAATTGGCTTCAGCAACTCTTCTGTGTCTTGTTTTCCCAGAATGTGCATCAGCAGGGCCTTCAAATCTCCCAGGGACAGAGACACTCCTGCTGTGTTTTCCTCCACGGCTGTTATCCATTTTCCAGCCCCTTGAGTAATGTCTGGCAGTCGGTTCACCAGCCCCACCATATCAGTCCAGCTCCATGGAGTGTATGAAATACGGCCATTTCTGTCTATTAGCGGAAGCATGTAGGCGTCACGTTCCTCTTCTTCAGTTATGGTCTCTGGGGCACTATAGCTTCTTCCAGACCTTGTTTTGCTGTCTAGCATGCTAGGGGGCATTCGAGGTCCCATTCCTCTCTCTGCACTTTGCCTGAGGTCTTCATATTGCTGTTGTTGTTGCTGTCTTCTGAAGGCCTCTTCTATGCTTTCAATGACAACTTCACCATGAATTCGTCTGGTGGGGGTATTGTCCTTTGGACTCTGCCAAGTAGCAGCCAGCTGTGGCGTACTCAGCCTGGCTGCTGCTTTTTGAAGCTCTCTGATTAGCTCTTCATTATCTTTCTGAGCTTGGTCTAGTGCTTCTCTCACTTTCTCCTCGCAGCCTGCATGTGAAGTCGTCTTAGCAGCTGATGTGTGGCGTGCAGAGGTGACCTTTTTTCTCTTTCTGGTAGGGGGCGGTGAGTCTAGCTCCTCTTCCTCCTCTCTCTCCTCTTCAGTGGTGCTCTCTGCTTTCTCTCTTATGTTAGGAGGAGGCAATTTTTTAACATCTTCTTCTTCTGAGCTTGAAGGGAGTGACTCATGTCCGCTTTCCTCCTCTGAATTGGGAGGGGACTTTTGTTTATCTGGACTTCCATAACTTAAGGCTTCTTTAGTGTACAGTGGGGGAGGGCTTGGGCGTCTTGTAGCCCCTGCACTGAGAGTCAGAGGAGGACTCAGTAGTCTTGGGGTTTCCACAGCGTGGGCTGGGGGCCTGTCTTCCCGAGATGCTTCTCGGTTTTTCAGGGTGAGTGTGAACTTGCCCTCCATCTCCACACTTTCTTCATCACTGGGGGATGTTACTATATACTGCCCAGCTGGTCGTCTGCTATCTTGACGTTGGTATGGTGGTGGCTCTGTCTCCCAGCAGGGGGCGCTTGCTTTGGCTTCTTTCGCTTTTTCTCCACTTGCTGCCTCCTTCCGTTGCTGCAACTTCTGTGCTTCTCTCTTGAACAGAGCCAAGATTTCTCTTTCTTCAGCTCGCTTCTTGCTTTTCTTCATGTTCTTTTTTTGATCCTTAATCTCCTTCCTCTGTAT
>NW_007580530.1:0-980 GCF_000690725.1 Stegastes partitus | reverse complement strand
CTTCTTTCTCTTTCTGGTAGGGGGCGGTGAGTCTAGCTCCTCTTCCTCCTCTCTCTCTTCTTCAGTGGTGCTCTCTGCTTTCTCTCTCATGTTAGGGGGGGGCAATTTTTTAACATCTTCTTCTTCTGAGCTTGAAGGGAGGGACTCATGTCCGCTTTCTTCCTCTGAATTGGGAGGAGACTTTTGTTTATCTGGACTTCCATAGCTTAAGGCTTCTTTAGTGTACAGTGGGGGAGGACTGGGGCGTCGTGTAGCCCCTGCACTGAGAGTCAGAGGAGGACTCAGTAGTCTTGGGGCTTCCACTGCGTGGGCTGGGGGCCTGTCTTCCCGAGAAGCGTCTCGGTTCTTCAAGGTGAGTGTGAATTTGCCCTCCATCTCCACACTTTCTTCCTCACTGGGGGATGTTACTATATACTGCCCAGCTGGTCGTCTGTTATCTTGACGTTGGTATGGTGGTGGCTCTGTCTCCCAGCAGGGGGCGCTTGCTTTGGCTTCTTTCGCTTTCTCTCCACTTGCTGGCTCCTTCCGTTGCTGCAACTTCTGTGCTTCTCTCTTGAATAGAGTCAAGATTTCCCTCTCTTCAGCTCGCTTTTTGCTTTTCATCATGTTCTTTTTTTGATCCTTAATCTCCTTCCTCTGTATTTCTACTGCAACAGCTTCACACAATGCTGGCTCAAATGACCCATCTAGTGGCCACTGCATGTCCCCTTTTGATCTTTTATGCCATTTTCCCATGCATCTTTTTGTCTTGGTGTATTTTCCTGGGTGTTTTCTAAGTACAAGGTCCAGAGGTGTGACCTCTCGACCCCTACTCTGGTCACTCCCCATGTAGCCCTGACAGGCGCTGGAGGAGGCGTTTCTAGGGTGCTCTGGCTGTCCCTCAGGGGCTGTCCTGATCCAGGCCAATATTCTGCCTGCTGTCACACCTGTTTTATATTTTGGAGCTCTAAAAGGATTAAATTTCCAGCTCCCTCCCTCTT
>NW_007580529.1:5299-14317 GCF_000690725.1 Stegastes partitus | reverse complement strand
AGCTCATCGATGGTGTTCTCTATCGCAAACGGCGAGATAATGATACTTTGTCGTACCAGCTTGTCCTTCCTGAGGAACTCCGTCCGGCTGTCCTTAGGAGCCTCCATGATGATATGGGCCACTTGGGAATAGAACGCACCCTTGACCTGGTCCGTGGCCGTTTCTACTGGCCTAAAATGGCTGTCGACGTGGAACAAAAAATCAAGGCCTGTGGTCGATGTGTTCGGAGGAAGGCCCTGCCAGGTAAGTCTGCTCCACTGGTCAACATCACCACCTCGCGTCCTCTTGAACTACTCTGTATGGATTTCCTGAGCCTCGAGCCCGACTCAAGCAACACCAAAGACATTCTTGTTCTCACAGATCACTTTACCAAGTTTGCGGTGGCCATTCCAACGCCCAACCAAAAAGCAAGAACTGTGGCAAAGAGTCTATGGGACAGTTTCATTGTCTATTACGGCATCCCTGAGCGAATCCATACTGACCAGGGGCCGGACTTCGAGTCGAGGCTAATTAAAGAGTTGTGTGAGGTAGCAGGAATCCAGAAGAGCAGAACGACGCCATACCATCCAAGAGGCAACCCGGTGGTGCGATTTAATCGGACGCTTTTGAGTATGCTTGGAACACTTGAGGAAAAGCAGAAGTCAAAATGGAAAGACCATGTGAAGCCATTAGTTCATGCATATAACTGCACCAGGAATGATGTTACTGGCTATGCACCATATGAACTAATGTTTGGACGAACACCTCGTCTACCTGTTGACCTCGCTTTTGGTTTACCTCTGCAGGGAGACATACACAAGAGTCATTCACAGTATGTGCAAAACTTGAAATCACGCCTGGAAGAGAGTTTCAGGATCGCTTCAAAGAATGCTCTCAAATCGGCTGAGCGAAACAAAACGCGCTTTGACCAGGGTATTATACCATCAGCACTGCAAGTGGGAGACAGAGTGCTTGTGAGGAATGTACGCCTCAGAGGAAAACACAAACTCTCTGACAAATGGGAGAATGACATCTTTGTTGTGATCAGCAGAGCTGGAGATCTTCCAGTTTATAAGGTTAGACCTGAGCACAAAGATGGGCCATTACGTACACTCCATAGGGACCTCCTCCTTCCTTGCGGTTTCCTTCCAGCCAATACGGATGATGAACTGCCCTGTGATATAGCTCCTGTGCCTCGACCTCGCACTCGCCTCCATCCTGAGCCAGACACTCACACAGACTCTCCAGTTAGTGACGACGAGTTTGAGGACACATCACCTCTCAGCCTCAACTCACCTGCGGTGCGTTTCACGGTGGAGAAGACATGTCCAGCCCCTGTCGCCTCTTCAAAAAGAGAACCAGGAGAAATGGCTCCAACCTCACCGTCTGTCAGTCTTGTTGCTTCGGCAGAAGAGTCAGGATTGGAAACAAGCAGTAACCCAGAAGAGTCAAGTGTGGAAGTGTATCGAGAAGTCCAAGTTGGTGAATCTATCTCAGACTTGCCTGTACACTCACCTGAAGCTATATCTACCGAGGACCCATCTGAGGATTCAACCTTTGACCACTCAGACCCACCAGTTGTCACTGCCACTGACATAGTTGACCCTGACATGACATCTACTCTTAGACGCTCAACCCGTCAGAGAGCACCACCCAACCGACTGCGGTATAATGCCCTTGGTAATCCACTCGTATCTGTAGTCCAGACATTACTACACAGTTTGTCTGATGCCTTAGGTGTCCCCACCTCTAATGATCCTTTTGTGCCGCCTATCCACGTTGTTTAATGGTTTTAGCATGCAACGGGACGTGCTCGGTTTAAGGCGGGGAGGATGTAACCCAGATAAGAACGCTGTGGTTATTGTATTTGTCGAGTGTGCTTGTACCTGTGTGTTGGTTGCGTATGCGCGGTTGCATCATTCCGGTTACGTCAGCAAACGTCTTCCCACGTGCGGTCCCGACCAATCGTGTCACTCTCAGCGCGTGTTACAAGCTGCAGGTGCTTTGCTCCAGCAGTAGCGTGGGGGGAAGCACACCGAGCAGCTGCCGCAGTCTCCATCTGTCCTGGGAGTAAGAGCCGTTTGGTCGCGTGGGTTATCCAAGATGAAAAGGGAATTGGCCAGGTTTACCAGTTGGGTAACTATGTGATGGCGAGCTAATGCACCCCGGCCCAGGAACTGAAGAACCTCAATCTGCATCGTCAGCTGGTCTGGTAGGAGGCTGTGGTAGCCTTGCCCCCCCCCACCTCCTCGCTCCTATACACACCCCCACACACAAGGCTTCTAGCCTATGGACAATTACCGACACTCACCTTGTGTAGCGTTGGACTATTGGACTATTGAAGCGAACAGTGTGAAATGTAAAGTGTGTGTGTGTTCTGTTACCGATTAGGTAGTTCAACTGTGGGCATCAAATGTGTTTTGTTTTTGGTTTGTTATCATTTCTTTAGTAAACAAATAAGCTAAACATCGCACGTGCACTTTTAGTCTGCAGACTTGTAAATATTGGGTAATTATAATTTTTGTTATCTTGCATTTTGTTATTTGTATTCAAACTGTCACAATAATATATGGTACCAATCACCATCCAGTGCCTGTGTGTTTTAATTACTGCACAAACCCCTCCACGAGTCGAACTAAATCTTCTGATCCTGGCCCAGTGTATGTGCTGCCCTGCATTATATCGATAGTATGCTGCCCTGTGTACAGGTTACATTAGTGGCGAGCCAGCCAGGAGGGTTTTGTGCAGTAATTAGTTCAATTAATTAATTAATTCACTGGTTTTTCACCATTCAGTCTCACCAAAACCCTTATATCAGAAAAATGAATGTGTTTGACGAGCATGCGGTCAAAATACCAAATGCGGTACTGCTCAGTGACGTTTCTAAAGATGAAGCTGAGGAAGTCGGAGTATTTCTGGAGCGTTATGGTACTGTTAATCGTGCATTTTCTATCGATTCACCAGAATCTGAATATCATAAAATGTGGGTTGTAGAGTATGAGTCTGCATCAGCCTTAACTTTATTAAATGCGCTGCTACCGTATACTTTTATTACAAGTACGGAGAAAAAGTGTTGCATTAAAACCTTATCTAAAGTTTACATGACTGAAATAGGAAGCTTAAAGACTAAGACATATTTGACCTTCAAAAAGTGGCTAAACTGTCTGGGAAGGATTTTGCTGAAGTACTGCAGGAGATGATGGCCCAAATCAGCGAATCCATTGCTGAGCTCCCTGTGAACCCTGCTAAAGCTGAGCATTCGGGTGAAGCCTCAACAGCTGCAGAGCCACACAAAATGGCCGCCAACTCACCTCTGCTTCCTGACACTACTCCCACAGTCAGACCTAAAGAGCGATTGTCCTCCATTAATATTGCTGCCAATAACCTGAATCCACCTGAGGTCCAGAGATATGTGGTGGAGCACATTGTTAAAAGTGAGGATACACCCATGCACACACGTTTATCTCACAGACTCCGTGTCTTCTCTGGAAGAGTGCCACGTCCATCACATGAAGTCGACTACGACACTTGGCGCTCTGGAGCTGATCTGATTATGAAAGACCCAGCTATATCTGACATCCAGCGATCACGCCTCATTCTCGACAGCTTACTGCCCCCTGTTGCAGACATCGTAAAACATCTGAGTCCTGATCAGTCTCCTAACATCTACATCAAGCAACTGGACTCAGCCTATGGTACTGTGCAAGACGGGGAGGAGTTATATGCTAAATTCATGGATACTTTTCAGAACGTAGGTGAAAATCCATCCACCTATTTGCAGCGGTTACAGGTGGCATTGAGCTTGGCAGTGAAGAGAGGAGGAGTGCCAGAGTCTGATGTGAACAAAAACCTGCTAAATCAATTCTGCAGAGGCTGCTGGGACAACACACTCATCTCAGAACTCCAGCTCAAACAGAGAAAGACCGATCCACCATCCTTCGTTGAACTGCTGCTGCTCCTGAGAACTGAAGAGGACCGTGAAGCTGCAAAGACACAGAGGATGAGACAGCATCTGGGGAACACAAAACAAAGAGTTTCATCACAAGCCCAGTTTGCATATGAAGAAGAGGAAAAAGGGATGTGTGCTGCATTTACCTCTCTCACCAAACAATTCACCCAGCAGATGGCTGCCATACAGCAACAGCTAGCCGCGCTGACCGCTGCCCAGTCTCCAGGATCTCAGTCCAGCTGTTCAAGACCCAGTCATACCGCAAAGCCTCACATGAAGCAAAAGTCAATGAACTCTGCTGTTTCAAGTCCAAAGCCTGGTTTCTGTTTTCGTTGCGGTGAAGATGGACACATTAAGCCACAGTGTGAGAATCCGCCTAACTCTTCACTCGTCAGTGCTAAAAGGAAGCAGTTCAACGAGAAGAAACAACGATGGCAAAATCGAACCTCCCATACCGAACATTTAAACTAGAATTGGTTCCTGTTGAGGGACAAACAGGAACTGCGCTGGACCCAAACTGTCCCGCACCCTTGAAGGAAACTGTTCGGTGTGAAGAGATACAGCATCCTAGACCCGGAGTAACAGTCAAACTGCCCCGTGGCCTGGTGGGATCTCGTTGTACAGCTGAAGTTGGCATTGCTGGTCACAACTGTCAGTGTCTGTTAGACACTGGGTCACAAGTGACCACTGTACCTGCGTCGTTTTACAACCGCCATCTTCACGATGAACCCATCCATCCACTCAACGACCTGTTACACATTGAAGGAGCTGCAGGCCAATCTGTGCCCTACTTTGGCTATGTGGACCTCACAATGAAGTTCTCCAAAGACTTCCTGGGAAAAGACATTCAAGTTTCCACTCTAGCACTCGTGGTTCCTGATTCACGCCTTGATTCCCCATCTACTGTGCTGATTGGAATGAATACACTCGAGCCCCTGTACGAGCAACATCTGTGCAGTGAACTTCCAACCTTTCAGCCCAGCACTCATGGTTATAGAGCGGTGCTAAAGACATTGCAGCTAACACACCAGCAGAGAGACACAGGTAATGTAGGAGTGGTGAGACTCCTGAGCAAAGTCCCAGTGCGAGTACCGGCCGGCCGCACTATTGTCATTGAGGGCTCCGCCAGAATGTCTTCTTCTTCACCCTGCCAGTCTATCTTTTTACACCATCCTGCTTCAGCCCTGCCTGGTGGGTTATGCGTCAGCAGTTGTCTGATCTCGCTGCCTGCTCATGCCCCCTACAAGGTGCCAGTAATCGTAACCAACGAGCTAGAACAAGACGCTTACATTCCACCTTTAAGTGTGATTGCAGAATTGGAGGTCTACCAGTGCATCCTTTCTCAGCATCAAGTGACCAGCCTTCCAGCCGAGCAAGCATCCGCCCTGAATCTGGATTTTGGGGATTCCACGATACCACCGGAATGGAAGGAGAGAGTCACCAAGAAGCTTACTGCGATGTCAGAGGTATTTTCCCACCATGACATTGACTTTGGATGTACCAACCAGGTTAAACATCACATCACTCTTCATGACGAGACCCCGTTCAAACAACGTGCCCGGCCTATCCATCCACAAGATATCGAAGCTGTACGCAGACATCTTCGTGAGCTTCTGGAGGCTGGTGTCATCAGGGAGTCTACATCTCCATTCTCATCCCCTATTGTGGTCGTCAGGAAGAAGAATGGTGACGTTCAGTTGTGTATTGACTATCGTAAACTCAATCTCCAGACGATAAAGGATGCCTACCCTCTGCCAAATTTGGAAGACTCCTTTACTGCCCTCACCGGTGCAAAATGGTTCTCAGTACTCGACTTGAGGTCAGGCTACTATCAGATCGAGATGAATGAGTCTGATAAGCCAAGACCGCTTTTGTCACTCCTTTAGGCTTCTGGGAGTTCAACAGGATGCCTCAAGGGGTCACCAACGCGCCCAGCACATTCCAGCGCTTGATGGAAAGATGTATGGGTGACCTTCATTTAAAGGAAGTGTTGGTGTTTCTTGACGATCTGATTATTTTTTCAAACTCTCTGGAGGAACACGAGAGAAGACTACTACGAGTACTAAACCGGTTGAAGGAGTATGGATTGAAGCTTTCCCTGGAGAAGTGTAAGTTTTTCCAAACTTCAGTCCGATATCTTGGACACATCGTGTCAGAAAAGGGAGTTGAAACCGATCCGGAAAAGATTGCCTCCATCAAATCCTGGCCAGTTCCCAAAAACTTGAAACAACTACGATCTTTTCTTGGATTTGCTGGTTACTATCGCCGGTTCATTAAAGACTACGCCATCATTGCAAAGCCCCTAAATGACCTTACCCGTGGGTACACTCCTGTCAGAAGGTCCAAGATCCAAGGGTCCACCAAGCCACATTACAGCCCGAGCCAGCCTTTTGGTGGGCGATGGAACCGGAACTGTCAACAGGCATTCAACACGCTCATCGACAAGCTGTCGTCCGCACCGGTTCTCTGTTTCGCTGACCCTTCTCAACCATACATATTGCATACTGACGCAAGCGCTACTGGATTGGGTGCCGCATTGTACCAGGAACAGGACGGGAAGCTCAGAGTCGTTGCATTTGCCAGCCGTGGTTTATCCCAGAGTGAGAGCAGATATCCCGCCCACAAATTGGAATTCCTAGCACTTAAATGGAGTGTCACTGAAAAGTTTCAGGACTACTTGTATGGAGCTGATGTCACCGTAGTGACGGACAGCAACCCGCTGACCTATATCCTAACCACTGCTAAGTTGGACGCTACTGGTCACCGTTGGTTGGCTGCCCTCTCCACATACTCCTTTAAGTTGCTGTATCGGGCTGGAAAGCACAATTACGACGCTGATGCGCTCTCTCGACGACCTCATTTGACCTCTACAGAAGAGTCACCTGAAGACCACGAGCTCATTCATCAGTTTGTGTCACGACATCTTGCAGACTCTGATGCCATTACTCCTGACATTGTTGACGCAATCTGCCAGAGTCAGCTGGTTAAAGCTGCTGAGCCGGTTGATTCTGGTCAGTCTTGCATAACACTTGTTGAGTCGCTCTCTATTCAAGCTGCTTCTGTTCCTGATAGCTATACCTATGCAGATCACTTACCTGTTGTTCCTGCGTTGTCTCACTCCAGCCTGAGAGAGAAACAGAGAGGGGATCCCAGCATCCGAGAGCTCATCCATCAGATGGAGACGGGAGAAAAGGTCCCTCCAACAGCCCGAGAAGAGCTGCCGGAACTCCCCCTCCTGTAGAGGGAATGGACAAAGCTAGAGCTCATCGATGGTGTTCTCTATCGCAAACGGCGAGATAATGATACTTTGTCGTACCAGCTTGTCCTTCCTGAGGAACTCCGTCTGGCTGTCCTTAGGAGCCTCCATGATGATATGGGCCACTTGGGAATAGAACGCACCCTTGACCTGGTCCGTGGCCGTTTCTACTGGCCTAAAATGGCTGTCGACGTGGAACAAAAAATCAAGGCCTGTGGTCGATGTGTTCGGAGGAAGGCCCTGCCAGGTAAGTCTGCTCCACTGGTCAACATCACCACCTCGCGTCCTCTTGAACTACTCTGTATGGATTTCCTGAGCCTCGAGCCCGACTCAAGCAACACCAAAGACATTCTTGTTCTCACAGATCACTTTACCAAGTTTGCGGTGGCCATTCCAACGCCCAACCAAAAAGCAAGAACTGTGGCAAAGAGTCTATGGGACAGTTTCATTGTCTATTACGACATCCCTGAGCGAATCCATACTGACCAGGGGCCGGACTTCGAGTCGAGGCTAATTAAAGAGTTGTGTGAGGTAGCAGGAATCCAGAAGAGCAGAACGACGCCATACCATCCAAGAGGCAACCCGGTGGTGCGATTTAATCGGACGCTTTTGAGTATGCTTGGAACACTTGAGGAAAAGCAGAAGTCAAAATGGAAAGACTATGTGAAGCCATTAGTTCATGCATATAACTGCACCAGGAATGATGTTACTGGCTATGCACCATATGAACTAATGTTTGGACGAACACCTCGTCTACCTGTTGACCTCGCTTTTGGTTTACCTCTGCAGGGAGACATACACAAGAGTCATTCACAGTATGTGCAAAACTTGAAATCACGCCTGGAAGAGAGTTTCAGGATCGCTTCAAAGAATGCTCTCAAATCGGCTGAGCGAAACAAAACGCGCTTTGACCAGGGTATTATACCATCAGCACTGCAAGTGGGAGACAGAGTGCTTGTGAGGAATGTACGCCTCAGAGGAAAACACAAACTCTCTGACAAATGGGAGAATGACATCTTTGTTGTGATCAGCAGAGCTGGAGATCTTCCAGTTTATAAGGTTAGACCTGAGCACAAAGATGGGCCATTACGTACACTCCATAGGGACCTCCTCCTTCCTTGCGGTTTCCTTCCAGCCAATACGGATGATGAACTGCCCTGTGATATAGCTCCTGTGCCTCGACCTCGCACTCGCCTCCATCCTGAGCCAGACACTCACACAGACTCTCCAGTTAGTGACGACGAGTTTGAGGACACATCACCTCTCAGCCTCAACTCACCTGCGGTGCGTTTCACGGTGGAGAAGACATGTCCAGCCCCTGTCGCCTCTTCAAAAAGAGAACCAGGAGAAATGGCTCCAACCTCACCGTCTGTCAGTCTTGTTGCTTCGGCAGAAGAGTCAGGATTGGAAACAAGCAGTAACCCAGAAGAGTCAAGTGTGGAAGTGTATCGAGAAGTCCAAGTTGGTGAATCTATCTCAGACTTGCCTGTACACTCACCTGAAGCTATATCTACCGAGGACCCATCTGAGGATTCAACCTTTGACCACTCAGACCCACCAGTTGTCACTGCCACTGACATAGTTGACCCTGACATGACATCTACTCTTAGACGCTCAACCCGTCAGAGAGCACCACCCAACCGACTGCGGTATAATGCCCTTGGTAATCCACTCGTATCTGTAGTCCAGACATTACTACACAGTTTGTCTGATGCCTTAGGTGTCCCCACCTCTAATGATCCTTTTGTGCCGCCTATCCACGTTGTTTAATGGTTTTAGCATGCAACGGGACGTGCTCGGTTTAAGGCGGGGAGGATGTAACCCAGATAAGAAC
>NW_007580529.1:0-2184 GCF_000690725.1 Stegastes partitus | reverse complement strand
AAAGAAACAAAGCCATGGCCTCATAGGTTTCTAGTGTGTGTCCTCAGTGATGGCATGAAGAGACAAAAAAATCAGCCTCACAAACTGGTACTACACCAAGCTCTCTTCCTCTTTACCTCGAATCATTACAGTATTGTACTGCGCCTCTTCAAATGCAGTTTACAAACTGGCAATCTAAAACTCAGCCCTGCTGAACACTGGCATCTTAACATTCATTCTTCAAATGCAGTTTACAAACTGGCAACATGAAACGCAGCCCTGTTGAACACTGGCATCTTAACATTTATAAAACACAAATGTGTTTTCAGAAAAACAAAAAAGTCTGAATGAAATGAAAGAAGGGAGACTGGGAGGGTGCAAAAAATAACAGCAAATATGTATATGGAGAACCCCATCTCCCTATGGAGAGATTCTGGATCTTACATTGCAAGCTGATTCTTGAGTGTTTGAAGTTTAGGTTTCAGATCTGTCTTACGTAAGTTCAGAAGAACCTGTTGGAAAAAATCAAAAGTGTTCTTCATGTACTTTGGGTAGTTAAGATGCAGCGCACAGGTAAGTCCGACAACTTCCATCGCAATGTTTCCCTCTAAGATGATTCCCACTGAGGATGCATTGTGGTGAAGGGACTGTGTGTGTGGAGTGATGTTTTCCTGTTCATGGCAGAGGATCCCCACTGGAACATCGTTATCCGAACCTCCCTCATCATCAGTATCCTGAAGAAAAGGAACAGGGCATGATCACATCAACATGACAACACAGTGCTACAAACAGCCTCTATACAGATTATACAGCTATAGCCCCTATACTCTTAAATGGGTATACAGCCAACATTTCTGCCCTGTCCAATGTCCACCCACTGCAGTGACCACAACAGAAATCACAGGTGCAAGAGGCATCCACAAATGATCTAGGGTGAACACAGGTCACGATTTTGGAGTATGCCTCCTCCAGACAAGTATTTATTTATTTATTTTTCAAAAAAGAATAACAATAAAAAATAAACTATTAGCACATGCCCACTTTAAATTGAAATATGTCTGGTAGGGAGAGAAGAGGGGAGGTAGAGAACAGGAAGAGCAAGGGAGGGGAGGTGGATAGAGCGGAAGGGAAATAGAGGGAGAGGAGGGGAGGTGGAGAGAGGGGAAGGGAGGTAGAGGGAGAGGAAGGGAGGTAGTGAACGAGGGGAGCTGGGCCGGGGGGAGAGTGAGAGGAAGGCAGGTAGAAAATAGGGGAGGTGGAGAGAGGGGAAGGGAGGCAGAGGGAGAAGAGGGAAGGTTGTAAACAAGGAGAGGTGGGCTGGGGGAAGGAGGAGGGGGTAGGGAACAATCAAAGTTGCTTACAAAGCAGACGTTGAAGAAGGTGGATGGATCATCACCGAGAATGACAGGAAGCCCCCTGAGGACAAGGCATCTGACTTCTGTCACATCCAAAGTCTGGTGGATTGAGGGAGCAGAGAGGACATCAGGGTCCATATGTTGCCCTGAACACTGTGTGCACACACATAAACAATTATACAGAGCACAGTCATTTACATACTGGACCCACCTGTTAACTCACACACAGTGTTCTCGACATTATGCATACAGGTAGTTATTTGCATACATCATTTACAGATTAACTATCAAAATCTGGCAAACTAATGTAACAGGTGGTAATTAATTACTCTGAGGAGTTAGTTTCGCCAATTCAATTCCATTACACATAGGCAACTCAAAATTAAGGAAAAGAAAGCATGTACCAACAGGATAGCTCACCTTACAAGCACATTTATTTATACCACCTGTGTTCTTTCAAGCTTATTCAACTATCAGATTGTTTTCTAAGACGAAAAATTAGCTAACTTTTGTTCGTTGCATAAGGTCAGCTAAGACCTGTCCCATGAGGCCCCTCTTTGCCTTGAAGATTTCCATGAACCTGGAACTGTGATGGTCAAGGGCCTCGTAGAACTCCTGTTTCAGACTCTTACCAACCACCCTGCTGAACTCCCAACACACCTGAAAGATGTAAAAACAAAACATGTTCATGTTCAAATGAGTTGACACCATGATGTGATCTTTTTATGCAACAACCCAGACTGCAATATTACTCTTTAAGCCCCTTTAAGCCTACAAAGCCCCTGTGCTGGCGCCAGAGGGGCTTCGTAGACTACAGCATGAGACAAATCTATAGGCCTACCTGGTGTTC
>NW_007580528.1:5381-12224 GCF_000690725.1 Stegastes partitus | reverse complement strand
AACATGCAAACTCCACGCAGAAAGATTCCGGTGCCCCCACCGGGACGCGAACCGGCAACCTTCTTGCTGCGAGGCAACAGTGCTATCAACTGCGCCACCTTGCAGCCCCTATATCTGTTTGTAACCAAGCTAAATCTATTCAGTTTAGGATTGTGCATCGCTGTTTCTGGTCATGTCTTAAGCTACAGCAGTATTGGCTTGACATTGTAAATGATCTATCTATTGTCTTTGGTAAGTCAATACTGATGGATCCTATGTGCCTCATACTTGGTCTCCCCGATGTTCATATTATCAATAGCAAGCATAAAAGACTGTTCAAACTGCTGACCTTTGTTGCAAGAAAGAACATTCTGCTCTTTTGAAACAAGGATGCCACTCTAACAAAGAAATCGTGGCACAATCTTATAATGGACTGTATCCCCAACGAATACATTACTTGCATGCTTCACTCAACAGTGAGCACTTTCCATGAAGTCTGGGAGCCATACTTAAAATATATCGCACCGACACTGTCCTCTCCCTACTAGGATTTCCTAAACGCTCCTAACCTACCAATGTATGCACGAGTCTAGTGTCTAATTTGTTATTGTCTTGCCATACCTGAGCTGTTTTTGCTTTGTTATTTTTGCTGTGTTTATGTTGTCTGTTTTTCAGGAAATGTTAATGAAATTTCTATTTTAAAAAAATTAAGGCTTTGAGACAATATTCATACCTGATTTTTGGGGGATTGTCCTCTTGTTTCTCTGAGTTTTGAGCGTTCGCTTTGTCGATGACTTCCCTGTAACACACCAATGAGACACCATTGCATTCTGGTATTTAAAACATAAACTTGTCACTTTTCAGCTTTGTCGGACACAAAACCAAACAGTACTGACATCTGATAGTTGACAAAATTTAAACATTTACATGTACACTGGAGCCATTTGTTTTTTTCCCCTTAATTATGAACTACTTCTACAAAATAAGCTAAATTGCCAAATTTTAAATTCCATTTTCTATTTGACTGTCTATCTGACTTCCCTGTAACACACAAAGAAGTTGTGTATAATCTCTGTCGTGCTGACGTGACTTGATTTGTTGATGCCATAAACACAGTAGTTGAAGCTGNAATAAAAGCACTGGGCTCCAGTGGTGCTTGTTCCTGGGAACTACGTTCCACCTGGTTGGCAGTCTCCCAGGTGAAGCCTGAGAACGCCCTGACTGTGCAGCTGCAGCAGGAGCTCAAACTCAGTCGGCATAGCGTGGACTATAAATTTAGGTTGTCTGTTGTCGTAGTAGTGACTAGTGAGGTTGTGGAGGCTATATGGGTGGGTACTGAAGGGCCAGAATCCATACAGATCAACGTTGTTGCAGAGCTCCAGCGCCAGGCTGACCATGCTGATGCCAGTGCTGAGCTGCCCTCTGTACAGCCCCTGAGAGCGCCAGAACAGGAGCAGACTCCGGAAGTATTCAGGGTTTAAGAAGACGGGTCTGATGGGGCTGTGAAAGTCCTTGATGGTGGAGAAGACCCGCAGAGACACAGGAGTGTCTAGGGTATAGGAGAAGGCAGGAAGCAGCAGCAGGGAGTTTCCATAGGTGCGCAGTCTCTCCACAAATGGACGGCGTTGTCCAATCAGAGCCCCATAACTGTAAAATAAAGGGCTGATGTGAAGCAACAATATAAAGGGAATAATATGTATTTAAGATGACAAAGACTCATTTTCTTGCTCACTTTTGTGTAAAGATACTCGGATTGGCTGTAACAAGGTCTGTCTTGACACCAACATGTTTCTCGTATCCGTTGTCCACAGGAGGGAGGTTGCACCTGAACAAACAGCAAAGAAAGTATTATGTGGACTTTCCATGCTAACTTTGTGGATTATTGCTACCATCAGTCTTGTACACTGGACATCTTTCTCACCTGATGACAAACTGAGCCGAGTCGATCGCATTTCCACAGCTGCTGTTAGTCAGGATCCCACCACTCCCAACAACGGCACAAGTGTCCCATGTTTTATTTGAGAAAGGACTCTCCTGGAATCAACAACAGAAAATACATACAACATAACAATATTTATAGTATATGTACATTTTATGTAACTTAGTGTGTGTGAACGATGCTCTGCTGCGCTCTGGGGTTGATGTAGGAGAGTGAAAGAGCAAACATGGTTTTAAAATTTGTTTCTTTTTCCTTTGTCATATATGGAGGACCACTTTGAACCTCTAGAACTCTACTTGTATTAGGCTATCTGACAAGATTTCTGTTTTTATGGTACAAAATGTTATACCTGCTAAATCAGTTGTAATAGTTCAACGAAAACATCTTTTAAAGAAACATTCAAGACGTCAAACAGGCAGCAGGTCCTGTGTTCATGAATGACAAATAACATACCTTTGCAAAGATGCTGAAGAGCTTTGGAGTCACCTTCAGAGTTTTCCTAATCCCGTTGAAAACAATCCGCGATCCCACTGGAGTGTTGGTCTGGGTAATTATGGCGTTGTCCAATCCATGACACTCGCTGCTCAGGTTAGATCTGTTGAAGCACAAGGACATTGTTGACACTGGCTGAGCAGTAAGATGAGATGCTAAACACAATGACTTGTTATTTGCTGATTAAAAAACATTTGACATATAATATTAGGCAATACATTAGAACAATTCCATGTTTATGTAATGATTTTATTCCATATATATATATATATATATATATATATATACCAGATGAAACCTATCAGTTAGTCAAACTCCAGTCAAGAGTAATGCCGTGTTCACACCAGATGCAAGACAAATCAAACAGCAAATGACTTACATGTAAAGTCAACGTGAAGACGTCATTAGATGTGATTACACGTCCCGCGACATGGGTCGCGCACATAGCACAGTGTGAATGACGCAAATTGAGCGAGTTATGTATGAATGACAAAAATCTCGTCACGTTAAATGCTTGAATGATGCAAATTTGGGTTGAACGCTTCATTCAGGCAAGTTGAAAAATGTGAACTCAAGCAAGCATTCGCGCCACGATGGTCCAATTAGTGTTAAGATCCTCTGGTGATGTATCCTGGTATCCTGGAGGTATGTCTTGGTACCGATCCTCTCCAACAGGTCATCAAACTGGGTCCAGGTCAGCCGAAAATAGCACCGGTCCAGGAGAAGGTGGTGGAATTGCCCTAGCTGTGTGAGTCTCTGGAGGATCTGATGGACCCAGACATTGCGGCGTCTGGATCTACGTCATTTCTGGGTCTTCCACAGCAGATACAAAGCAGCAATGTTGATGAGCACAACCGTGTTTGATGATACCACACTGGAAAATGGCAGGAAACGGGCAGAAGGTCCTGGCGGACATGCAAGTGGCAAATTATTTGCGCGAATGAAGTGAGTGAATTCAGTGCATGGGCGCGTCCAGATACGTGTAAATTGCGTGAATAGCGCAATGAATTTGCATCTGGTGTGAACACAGCTTAAAGGACATAAAAGCTTTGTCTCACTTTGTGTCTTCTCTCTATGTAGACAGTGTTTTGTCCTCTGGATCAGGAGCTCCACATCTCTGATCTGCAGCTTCACCAACTTCCAAAGTGTTTATTGTTCTCTTATACATTGTTTGTTCCTCCCCTACCTGCTATCTTGTTTTCCCAGAGAGAATATTCTTGCCTGAAATTTTGGTAATTGTCCTCCTGCTTCTTCCAGGTTTGAGAGTAACGTTGTACTGCTTTGTCGATGATCTTCCTGTAAACACACAGACAAGTCAGGTCAGTAATCCCTCTATTTCTTTTTTTATAGAAATTCTAACTAAAATGTTACAAGTAAGGATTTGAGACAATATCCTTGCCGGATTTTTTGGGACTTGTTCTTTGGCTTTACTGCTTTGTTGATGACCTCCCTGTAACACACAAATAAGACACGATTGCATGAGACTGAAATTTGAAAACACAAGTTTTTCACTTTTCAGAACCTGACGGTATTGACGTCTGATGTAGTTGACAAAATGTAATATTTTTTCGAGGGCTGGGACTTTAATGGATGAATCTTTATGAATTAATTACAGAAAAAAATAACGCATTTCAAAAAATGAAGCATTTAATTGCCTGTCATTAATTAGATACATTTTTTAATCTCATCGCACCACAAATGTATTCATCTTTATCATCTGTTGTACACTTGAGCCACTTCTATAACCTAAACTAAAATGTCAATCTTAGATTTTTTTTTTTCAATTCTAACCAAAATATTAAAATAAAACATTGAAGCAATACCCTTGACTGTTTTTTGAAGGTTTGTCTTCTTGCTTCTTCAAGATTTGAGAGTTTCTCTGTACTGCTTTGTCGACGTCCTTCCTGTAACACACAAGTCAGCTGAGTAATCCCACTATTTTCTTTTTTTTGTTTCTTTAAAAAACCAACTAAAACATGAATGTTAAAAATACGGCGTTGAGACAACATCCTTACTTGACTTTTGGGGGATTGTCCTCTTGCTTCTTGGAGATTTCAGAGTGACGCCCTGTTACTTTGCCGATGTCCTCCCTGGAACACACAAATAAGACAAGATTTTATGGAATTCACAGGTATTTGAAAACACAAGTTTGTCTCTTTTCACTCCATCAGACACAAAAACTGATGGTCCTGACATCCGACAGAGTTTAAAAAGTATTTATTTAAGATTTTTAAAAATCTTCAGTTGACAAAGACTCTTTGTCAAAGAGCTTGTATTTTAACAAATTCTGTTGAAATATTTCCTTGAAATATGCAATCAGTGTCATGGAGAATGTATGTAAACGTTTATTTACATTTCCTTCATGTCTCTACAGATACTGCAGATATCTACAGCATATCTTTGCAGGGACGCTTGCAATTGTTGGTTATTCTGGCAAACCTTTTGGCATTATATTTGGCATATATGTTTTCTTTTCTTTTTTAAAGTATATTTTATATTTTAACTAAAATGTTAAAAAAAAAAAAATACATTTAAAAAAAACAAGGCTTTGAAACAATATCCTTGCCTGATTTTTTCAGGTTTCTTTTCGTTCTTCTTTGAGATTTCAGAATTGCGCTCTGTTCCTTTGTCGATGACTTCCCTGTAACACACAAAGAAGTTGTGTATAATCTCTGTCGTGCTGACGTGACTTGATTTGTTGATGCCATAAACACAGTAGTTGAAGCTGTACCACTGTTTGCTCACCTGCAGCCTTCACAAGGTCCAAAGGGCTGAGTGACGTTTTTCTTTTGAGGCGGCGGTCGGTGAGGATCCACATTACTGAGACGCCAACAGGACAAAAACCAGACACATTAGTAAAATGTAGATACACTTGGGAAACTCTGAGCTTCATTTTTCACAGCTTCATTACTGTTGTTTTGTTATTGACAGGACCTTAAAGATTACCTGATTCATTGCATGTATTAAATTCATTAAATATGTGAAGAGCAATGTACAAAATAAAGAGTTTTCAGCTTTTGCAGTGATGACGCTTTGAAGAGAACTGGTTATTTTGGCAAATCTTTTCGCATTATATTTGGCATTTATATTGTATTTTCTTTTTTTGTGTAAATATTCTAACTAAAATGTTACAAATAAGGCTTTGAGATAGTATCTGTACCTGATGTTCAAGGGATTGTCCTCTTGCTGCTTTGAGATGTCAGGGTTACTCTTTTTTGCTTTGTTGATGACCTTCCTGTAACACACAGACAAGTCAGGTGTGTAATTTCTTTGTTTCTTTTCTAAAAATTCAAACTAAAATGTTAAAAAATACAGCTTTGAGACAACATCCTTACTTGATATTTTTGGAATTGTCCCCTTTCTTGTGCACTACTACTTTTTTGATGATCTTCCTGTAGCACACAAAATAAGACACCATTGCACAGAATTCAGTTGGCATTGAAAACTGACGGACTTGACGTTTAATGAAGTTGGCAGAATTCATCATTTTTCATACACTGAAGCCATTTTGTTTTTCATTCAATGGCTCGATACAAATTTTGAGACAATATCCTTGCCTGATTCTTTTGGGTTTGTCCTCTTGCTTCTTCGAGATATCAGAGTGTCTTTCTGCTGCTTTGTCGATGACCTCTCTGTAACACACAAATAAGACACTATTGCATGAGATTCAGCTGGTATTTGAAAAATACAAGTTTCTCACTTGTTGTGTCTGTCAGACACAAAACATGACGATATTGACGTCTGATGCAGTTGACAAAATGTAAGATTTTTTTAGGGCTGGAACTTTAACTACAGAAAAAATAAAGCACTTAAAAAAATAATAACGCATTTCATTGTACCTTTCTCAGTTCCCTAATTTCTGGTACACCAGTATCACTGATGCACCCAAAGTTCATTTGCAGCCATGAAGAAAACGCACAGGATGCATTGAGTGACATCAGCATATAAGAAAGTTGGTAAACAATGATGGAAGACGAAACCACATTGTTTGGCTTATTGGGCGGAAAGTTTTTTTATTGTGTCATTAAGCCCTGGTGCTACTTGGCCAAAATTTGCAAAAAGTCTGCTCTACGCAAATGAGTTCAAGGGTGACGCTATGCCTCGTCACTCGAATCTCGTTTCACCAACACAATGAATGGGAAGCGAGAAATTGACGTATCCTGGAGACACGAACCATGAAGCAGCTTGGAGAAGAGCATGGTTGTGTGCAAATTGTGCAACAAAAAGGCTTAAAATGTTGAATATAAAAGCTATAATTGTACTTTGAAGTTACATTCATCTGTGAATGTAGTAGACATAGAAAAAAAGCACAGCTAAATATATATATATAATAAACATTTTATTTGGTTAAGTTCACACATATGTCTAATTATATTCATCCATCCATTATCTATACACCGCTTAATCCTCACTAGGGTCATGGGGGGCTGGAG
>NW_007580528.1:2492-5316 GCF_000690725.1 Stegastes partitus | reverse complement strand
GGCGGTCGGTGAGGATCCACATTACTGAGACGCCAACAGGACAAAAACCAGACACATTAGTAAAATGTAGATACACTTGGGAAACTCTGAGCTCATGTTTTTCAGCTTCATTACTGTTGTTTTGTTATTGACAGGACCTTAAAGATTACCTGATTCATTGCTTGTATAAAATTCATTCAATATGTGAAGAGCAATGCCCAAAGTAAAGAGTTTTCAGCTTTTGTGGTGATGGTGCTTTAAAGAACCAGATAGCTTTTTTTAAGAACCAGAAGTGTTTTTGTTCTTGTGGTGTAAAGCTAATTATTTTTTTATTTTGTTTGTGACTGAATTTGAATCACAGTTTTTACATGTACATTGTACATACATATTACACAGTATGGTTCTTGTGTTTAAGGAGGATTTCCTTATGTTCTCTTTGAGGACAGGGAGTGCCGCTGTTTAACCCCTGAAATCCCCTCCTCCGTGTAGAGACAGAGTAATAACAGTGTAATTAATTATTTTGAAAGGGAACCAACCAAGGCAAGGCAGAACAACATAATGATAATATGAATAATAATGATGATTAAAAAAAGACATTTAAATATTTAAAAAATGAAAACATTCTTAAAAAGAGAAACAAAAAACACAATGACAGAAAATACAAACAGTACAAGTAGTCGGCATGTCAATCCAATTATAAAAAACGATTAAGAGTAATTTCACACTTACTTGTTGTACCAGATCAGAGAGGTGAGCAGACTCCCCAAGCAGAGGCCGGTGATTATCAGAGATAAACGTGACTTTAAGAGTTGTCCCCTCATGCCTCAACCCTTCTGCTAGCCTCAGCTGTCGGTCTTTGATTTCAGATTTCCTCTCCCTTCATCAGGACTGAACATTACACACATGTCCTCTTCAGCCCGCTCCTGTCAGACTGACTGATATCCTGCTGTGCCTTATCTTATCTTCTGACCATAATGAAGTAGTGTACAGTCATAAATTACAAAGAAGCAAATGTCGGTCCAGTATGTACACATCTATACACATCTGAGAAAGTCATTGATATATCAATGTTTATTTTATTTTTCATCAAATACCATTTTAAATTTTCAATGATGAAACATTTTCAAGCAAATCAAAGATGGCAGAGCAGAAGACCCTGATGATTTAACATGGAATAACCCTGTTCAGACCTCAGTGTTGTCAGCATGACTCTGAGACCCACCCAAGTCTGTGCCAAATAAGAAAAAGTGCTTCAAGTTAAATCTGCAATAATTTAACCATCAACCTACCAACATCTTACAACTGGGATCCATTTGGACCCCTCTGAAAATCTGTTGACTTATGATAAATAAAATTAAGATCCACTATTTTTATACAAAGGAATAGTTTTATTATGGAAGTACAAATTTCAACCCATCAAAGTATAAACTTCAAAGATAAATATCTAATTTGAACAGTTACTAATGGTGACAAAATATCTCTGAACACAGTATTTTTTATTTATTTATTTGTTTGTTTTTTAGAAATTTTAGTAACCTTTTTTTTTTTTTTTTTTTTTTAATGAATAACATATGGTTAAAAATGAATCCACAATTTGCTCAAGTTATACTAAGTTCTTATTTATAATGACATCACTCTGGTATTTTTTTGGATCCAGATACAGTATTGTGAGATGATTCAGAGACATTGCTCACAAACTGTCTGTTGGATGCTATGAGTTTGGCCCCTGCCATGCACTCCAGTTTGCCCCCGGCCTCTACCTCTACCCCTACCATGATCACTATCACGTTCAGGAGACTGGTTGTCTCCTTTGGTCAACAGATGCTGGTTCAAATGATTCGGAGTCACTGTAGTCAGATGGATCCGATATGTGATCATCTTCTTCCTCTGAAATGTCATTCTTCCAGGTCTTCATCTGCCTGTACAATATGTCTCATGGCTTGTACAACAGTGTATCTTGCTGGCCTTTCTCTGTTGGACTATATTCACAACAAACGCAGAGAGAACTATATGTGATGTGAAGTAAACATGTTGGAAAATTATCACTTTCAGATGGGTCCAGGTAGACCCCAATAGGAAATCGGCTCCTACCTCTCTAGAACACTCATGCATCTAAAAGTAACACATGTACAAGAACAAGCTCATATAGTCAAACAAACTCCTTAAACCCCAACTTTGTTGATGAAATAGACTCTGTAGATGAAATACACAATCCGTGGTTCAGTTGGACCCCAGCCAGTAGGATGAAGATAACAATAACTTATAAAGCACTTATTTCTCTCCAGAGGACTGTACCACGAAGCAAGTTTGAAACACCCAGACACTGAACACATCATGCGATTCTTCTTCTGCACAAAATGGACTCAATGGTGTCTCACTTACTTCAGTAAACAGGTTGCTATGATGGAAAACAATGTAAAATATAAAAATGTATGATATTTAATGCTGCTACTGCATATGATGCATGACAAGACTGCTGGTCGAAAACTTCTACTGATCAATGCAGCTGCTTATTTCTAACTGACAGCTGCACATTAGAGCTGTTAAACTTTAAACTTCATATATTTAAACATGACACTGTAGTGAAGTACATTTTGGTCTGACACTGTCCCATGATGCAGGATATCACTTTAATTTTTGGCCAAATCAAAGTCAAATTAATGTTATTGATTAAATGTTCTATGTAATAAATACCAGTGGCAGAATCAATGTTTTAATCTGTTCTATTAACTGCAGTACCAGCAGTGTAAACACATTAGGCAGTAATCAGGACCAAACATAAAAACATATTCATGTGTTTTCTGCTATCACCAGCTGAATACATGTCAGGTTCCCATGAAAACAT
>NW_007580528.1:0-1543 GCF_000690725.1 Stegastes partitus | reverse complement strand
GCCCTGACTGTGCAGCTGCAGCAGGAGCTCAAACTCAGTCGGCATAGCGTGGACTATTCTTTTAGGTCGTTTGTCGTCATAGTAGTGACTAGTGAGGTTGTGGAGGCTATATGGGTGGATACTGAAGGGCCAGAATCCATACAGATGAACATTGTTGCAGAGCTCCAGCGCCAGGCTGACCATGCTGATGCCAGTGCTAAGCTGCACTCCCTGTCCTTTTATCCCCTGAGAGCTCCAGAACAGGTGCAGACTCCGGAAATATTCAGGGTTTAAGAAGACGGGTCTGATGGGGCTGTCAAAGTCCTTGATGGTATCGAAGACCCGCATGGACACAGGAGTGTTTAAGGTATAGGAAAAGGAAGGAAGCAGCAGCAGGGAGTTTCCATAGCTGCGCAGACTCTCCACAAGTGGACGGCGTTGTCCCATCAGAGCCCCATAACTGTAAATAAAGGGCTGATGTGAAGCAACAATATAAAGGGAATATTATGTATTTAAGGTGACAAACACTCATTTTCTTGCTCACCTGTTTACAAAGATACTCGGATTTGCTGTAACAAGGTCAGTCTTGATACCAACATCTTTTTCGTATCCGTTGTCCACAGGAGGGAGGTTGCACCTGAACAAACAGCAAAGAAAGTATTATGTGGACTTTCCATGCTAACTTTGTGGATTATTGCTGCCATCAGTCCTGTACACTGGACATCTTTCTCACCTGATGACAAACTGAGCCGAGTCGATCGCATTTCCACAGCTGCTGTTAGTCAGGATCCCACCACTCCCAACAACGGCACATGTGTCCCATGTTTTATTTGATAAAGGACTCTCCTGGAATCAACAACAGAAAATACATTACTATATAGCAATATTTATAGTATGTGTACATTTTGTCTGTCTGTGTGTGTGTGTGTGTGTGAACGATGCTCTGCTGCACTCTGGGGTTGACGTAGAAGAGTGAAAGAGCTAAAAATTTCCATGACATTGAAATTCAGATGGTGAGCAAACACCTTTTTTTTTTTTCTTACTTATATATGGAGAACCACTTTGAACCTCCAGAACTCTACTCGGACTAGACTATCTGGCAAGATTTCTGTTTTTGTGGTACAACATGTCATACCTGCTAAAGCCTCGGTCACAACTGGGTGCACGACTTTTGGGATCATACGTCCTCTGCGAATTTTCCTGCCGGTTTCCTGCCTGCATTCCCCGAGCCAGCATGTATCTGCCCCCAGCCTTGTTCCAGCTTTTCCCCAACCCTCACCAGATCCCGGATTCCCCGAGCCCGTCTGCCCCCTTTCAGCTTCTGTAACCTGTTTTGAGAGAATCCCTGTTTTGCTGGTTTAATCTAGTTTTTATATTAGGATGACTTCGGTTTCCCCCACTGTTCTTACTTTAAAGTTTTCTTAGGTTTTTCTAGTTTTGCCCCCTTTGTAATTAGGGTCCGAGCACCCAAAAGGGTGCAAAGACCCTATTGGAACTGCTCGGATTATTATTATTATTTGTGCCAAAGACACGCGTTTTTGAGGCCCTAAACATACTCGAAAAC
>NW_007580527.1:12452-20305 GCF_000690725.1 Stegastes partitus | reverse complement strand
CTGTAATGATCATAGACATTTAATAACTGGATCTGTACAGTTAAGGATTGAACAAAAAATAAGTTCTAAAGGTGTCTGGCTCCTGACCTCTCTTGGACAGTGAAGCTCAAGACCATCCTGGGATGGACACATCCACGGTTGGTTAGATTTGGCTCCAAAACTTCTTGTATTAAAGAAAGTCACTGGAATGTAACTATGGCTTTTTCCACTTCATGTTATCTGAATTTGGGCTTCTAATGCAGGATTTCCACTTGATGTTAATGTAACTTGGGCTTGTTAAGGATGATTTTCTACAACTACAGTTGGGCTTTGTTTTTTTTTCTTTTCTTTGTTCTACTTTTCGAAACAGCTATGCAAAGGCGTCGTCCTGTCTCTGCGTTCCTGAATCAACTCATCCAGCACATCATCACAGCAACACATCCTGCAGCAGCCTCCCTCTTCTCTCCTGCAAAGGTTACACAAGTTCACAAGTTCACCCATTTCTTTTTACTGGCCTAATTAAAAAATATGTAGGTGGTGCTCTGATAAATGCAACATTTGTGGTGCAGCCACAGGTGTGCTGCATCTTTTTCTGATTCCCATGAGGTTACTGTGCCACAAATGGTTCAAACCTGTACAACCTGTTAATAACTGCAGTACTTTCGATTTACAAGTTGCCAAACTAAATACTCCAGCAAGGCTAAATTAAAAATACAGGCAAAGCTGAAAATAGAAGCTCAGTGCAACAAAAGTTAGTACAAGATCTTTTATTTGTCTGTGGATGCACAATAATACTGGCTGACAGGATGACTACCAGCCTGCAGAAGCTCGGCAGAGGAGGAATATTCCAGCATGATAAACCATTTGAAGCATAACATCACACAAAACATGCTAAGGAAGAAAAGAGTTGAAACTATGACCTGATGAAGTCCTACAGAAAGTCTTTTGGGCATCTTAGAGGATTTTTTATTTTAGTTTTGACACTGAAAATTAAATATCTCTCCAGAAATGTGTGCAACACTGGTAACCTTCATGTGGAGGAGAATTCAAAAATAAAGCTGAAGATAAAAAGTCATATACTATTTGAATCCATCCATCCATTATCTATACACCTTAATCCTCACTAGGGTCATCGGGGGCTGGAGCCTATCCCAGCCGACTTAGGGCGAAGGCAGGGGACACCCTGGACAGGTAACCAGTCTATCACAGGGCCACACTTAGAGACAGACAACCAAGCACACTCACATTCACACCTACGGACAATTTAGAATCACCAATTAACCTCAACATGTTTTTGGACTGTATGGGAGGAAGCCCACCCCCTATCATTTTCAAGATTTTCCTTTATAAATCATTGGTTGTTCAGATTAGCAATTTCAGTTAAATATATCATATAACAGACAAACACAGTGATACGGAAGCCAAGAGTGGTCATGGCCGCACATTTTTTTAAGCGGCATTTTCTCGAGATAACGAGATAATTATTCCGTTATCTTGGGAAAACGGCGTTCGTTTTCTCCAGATAACGGGATCTCGTTATCTGCTAGACATCCCCAGTCTACCTTTTGATTATTGAAATGCTTTGTCTTCGGCCTTAACATCACGTACCAGTCCTTAGTGCAGTCTGCAAACACCAGCTAGCAACTTTTCAACAGCTAACTGCTAGCTATCAATACATTTTCCAGCAAATGAATACTTTAAGTAAACATAAAATAGCATCTCCTGTTGTTGTACAGTACTGTTGTCATTGCTGTAGCTTAGTTTTCTACATTTCTCTGCAGTGTAGTAAAGCTTTCTTTAAGATAGAGTAACCGCTAGCTTAGCTCACTACACTTTCCAAGTAGCTTAACCAACAGTGTTTATTAGAAGTCATCCTCTGGGTAATATCTGCACCAAATGAAGTGCCAAAACTGCTATCACAAAAACTTCAGGCGTTATGGGCTCACCAAAGTCTCTATCTGTACAAAAATCTAAATGAATTCCAAACAAGAACAAAATGTTGTTTCTCTGTTGACTTTAAAAGAGATAATCTGTGTCACAGGCATGAGTAATAATGAACATGCCAATCCTTGTCACTGGCCTGCACAATATTGTGAATTCAGTGTTCCAGAACGGGCAGTCTGTCAGACAAATACAGCACAACATGTCTTTATTGGTCAGACTCAGCCTTGGAATGCTGTTTACCCTGAGAGGTGTAGCCTGATGGGAAAGGTCAGAAGTCTGTAAGTTCTTCTTGGCAGCAGAAGGATCACAGTGTTTCTCTAGAATTCAGGTTATTCGGCCCGACTGGAAGTGACAGCATTCCTCGTCACCATAAAGAAGGCGTGGTGGTTCGGCTAAAAGGGAAAGGAGCTGCTGGCGTTGTGGAGTTTGAGCAGAGATACAAAGTTCGTACAACATGCAGGTACGTGTTTGGAGAAAGATAATGTTTGAACCTGACAGCTTTCATTTGACCCTTTAGTCTTATAAAAGAGAATAAGGACTAAAATGTGAACGCTGTAAGTCTTTTAAAAGCTGAATCGTACACTCTAGTTTTCATTAAAGATTAACTGTCTTGTGCCTCCTCTTTAGTGTTGATGTTTCTGAGATATTGGACTTTCTGTGATGACGTTTTTTTCACTATTAAACTCAGGTCAAGATGAAGCGTCCGGTTGGCTGTTGTGGCCTCATCTTGGTTCTTCTCTTCAGCTGCACCGGACAGACTGTGGTAAATATGAAAACAATATAAACCTCTTCTCCTCACCTTAATGTCTTCCTCCCCTTCTTACTTTCATATAACTCACATGAGATCATATTAAATACGTCTTGCACTCTTTAGTGTCTGTTTTTTTAGAGTGATTTTTCCATAAGACCATGTCTTGCTTTAACATTTTCTTCTGTATTTATAGAACCAGGAGAAAGAATCTGTTTCTCAAGGTATGGACTGTTGCTCATTTATAGTAACGTACAATATAAGACATGTTCAATATCGTTTAATGTGTAATAATTCATAACTGTATCACTGTACGGTACTCATCAGTTCAACAGAAGGGCATTTGTTTAAAATTAAAATCATAGCAGCTCTGATAATGACAACACAGGCCCTACAGTAGTAACTCAATGCAACAAAAATCAGTACAGCTTTCATTACTGAGATTCAAATAGTATAATGACTTTTTATGTTCAGCTTTATTTTTGAATTCTCCTCCACATGAAGGTTACCAGTGTTGCACACATTTCTGGAGAGATATTTAATTTTCAGTGTCAAAACTAAAATAAAAAATCCTCTAAGATGCCCAAAAGATGTTCTGTAGGATTCAAGTCAGATGACATACTTGATCAGCTCATAGTTTCAATTCTTTTCTTCTTTAGCATGTCTTGTGTGATGTTATGCTTCAAATGGTTTATCATGCTGGAATATTCCTCCTCTGCCAAGCTTCTGCAGGCTGGTAGTCATCCTGTAAGCCAGTATTATTGTGCATCCACAGACAAATAAAAGATCTCAGTCATGAAACTTGTACTAACTTTTGTTGCACTGAGTTTCTACTTTGCTGTGTTACTTTGGAATGTGCCTGTTGTCGTCCGCTACACGTTTCACATTTAGGTGATGCTGCACAAGGGTGTACTTACGTCTGTTGTATACATGTAGGATTTTGTATTCAATGCTTTTCATCCTGCACTTGTTTTTTTCTCTACTTCTTGAAACCTTAGGAACAGACTGCACACAGATTAAGGCTAACCAACCACAAGCGCGCAGTGGGGTTTACGTCATCCAGCCAGCTGGAGTCAAGGACAAATTCAAGGTATCAAACGTTTGCAAATGATATTCCTCATCAATTTAAACCCCTAAATGCACCTAAAGTTAAAGAATGACGAAACGACTAAACGAAAGACCTCTTGTGATGTTGAGTAAAACATTTAGTTAATCTTAGTCTCTGACTGCGAAAAATATAATGTCTAGTTACAACTTGCTTTTCCAGACACCTGTAGAACATGTCTGATTATTTAGAGAGTGTGTCAAAACATCTCTGGGATTCTTGTCCAGGTGTACTGTGAGATGCTTGCTGATGGAGGCTGGACAGTGTTTCAGAAGCGCAGTGGCCGAGCAGTTTCCTTCAAAAGAAAATGGGCAGACTACAGTCATGGTTTTGGACCTCTGACAAGTAAGTAAATAACCCGATAACTGCTGTGTGGTCTAGTTTGTTGAGCGCTGAAAGGTCTTTGTTAAATTGAAAAGTGGCACTGAAAACACAGCATGCATGCTTGGAAAGGTGCTGTGAATTTTTAAAAAAAACTATCAACTAGCTTCTCGGACTGAAGAATGAATTTATTTATTTATGTTAATTGGTGCAGACGGAGCAAAGACATCAGAAAAAAAATGTACATCCTTTCCTTCGTGCTCTGCCGTTTCCTTTAGAGGATCACTGGCTCGGGCTGAAGAAGGTTTACCTTCTGACCAAGAGCAAAGTCAAGAACTGGACCATGAGGGTGGACCTGTGGGACCATGAAGGTGGGACTGCTTTCGCCGAGTACAACAATTTCCGACTGGGGAATGAGACAGATGCCTTCAAACTGCATGTCGGGAATTACAATGGAGACGCAGGTACTGCTGCCTTTTTTTGCTCTTTGCTTTTTGTATACATGCAAATGTTTTTCTGTCTATATGCATTTTACAAACTTATGCTAAGGCTGCAGAAATGTGAAAAATCACAACATCATTATTGAATCCAGTTTAAAGACTTGGTATGATGGAGACCTTATTGTTCATTGTTGAGATGTGTTAAAAATGTAAAAATTTATTAGGCCCCAGTAATGCTGTTGGTTTTCTCTGGAAGATCTTTGCTCTGTCAGTTGTGCTAGAAGTGATCTTCGTCTTTTGATTACATCGTCACTTCTTCCGCCACCATGTGTCAGAACAGACCTGTGTGTAGCTGTGTTTTTCTCTGGAACAACAGCGCCCTCTACCTTTCATGCAAAGCAATCCAGAAGCTTCAAATGCTGAAGAGCAGAGCAGCAGGAGACTGATAGTTTTCTCATTTGTGCTTCACATGGCATCTTTATAGAAAGAGTAAATACCATTAGCTAGTAGTGGCTAATACAGACATGACTGTATCACTTAAATTACTGAAAAGAATCTAAGTGGTGGAATGGCTCTTCTGTATGTTGAAATAAAACTCTGAATTTTGGAATGTTCTTAAATTGTTTCCCGTGTTGTCCAAAGGCGACGCCATCCGTGGTGCCTATACAGGCATTGACCAGAATGGCTACGGCTTCAGCACCGCTGACCGCGACAACGACGGCTGCTCCCCATGCGTCTTTGGTGACGTCGCAGAAAGCGACTGTGCCCTTTTTGAAGGTGGCGGCGGCTGGTGGTACAGCCAGTGTGGCTCTGCCAGCCTGAACGGCGACTGGCATCCTGCTGGTGACCACATCGGTTGGGCTTCAGGCCTTCACTGGCTCACCTGGAGACCTCCTGCACCTTACTCTGCCAAGGCCAGCAGAATGATGATCAAGTCTGTGTAACAGGAGCCCACGCTGGACATCCTGTTTCTCTCTTGGTATTTCCTTCAGATATGTTCCAAGAGTTTATCAGAAGATGTGTAAAACGGTGTCAGTGTCTGTCAGAGGGTTGCAGGCAGTCATGCTTATTTGTAGTGCAGAACCATGTATTTCTGTACCGTGGCTTTGCTATGGATTTTAGGTCATTAAAAACATAAACCTGTTAAAGAAAAACTTGTGTTTATTGACTTTCAAATGTGGTTAATAGTGAATACACTTCCCACAGTTCATATGGCATAAGAGTCTTTATAAAAAACGATCCCCATTTCATACAGTTATTGCACCAGTTGTCTGCACGTACAATGACAAAAGCAGAAAAATACAACTAAAAGTTCATTTCTCCACATATGATCAACTCACAACCAAAAGCATAAACCAGTCACCATTTCATACAACATGTATCATTCTGTCAAACACAGTATCCTGTTTAAATTACATTTCATTTAGCAGGATTGCATCAAACATCCTCATGAGCGTCACATCAGAGTTACCCAAAGTTGTTCAGAAGCAATAAATATTTAAAAAGACAAATTTTTAAAAACACGTGTGTAGGTTAGAAAATAAGATATACTTAATTCCACACCAAAGCAAGTGATTGCATTAATCAAAATGATTAAAACCAACCTTTGAATTATTCGTCCAGCGATATAATCTCAGAGTCAGCATAATAATTCTATTAAATTGTTTACTCTTGGTGATCAGTCAAGAGTGTTTTATAAAGTTAAGGGAATTAACTTAGAGCTCAGGTAACTAAAGATCAGATACGTCAAGTGACTGAAAATAGTCTATAGAAAACACAGGAAACAACTGTATACACACACACAAGATTTATTACTAACTAAACAAACAAAGAAATAACAAATATAAAATATAAAATACAAACAATGAAGACAATGCTGGTTGACAATATGAGTGTGAAAAACCTAATGTGGAACAGAGTGATGGCTTGGAGGCTTGAAAGTCTTTTCACCCGAAGCAGCAGATAATCTGTTAAATTTGGAATATTGGTCAGAAGGCCAATCGTAGTCATGAAACACCCGTTTAGAGACAGAAGCTTGATACTTGCAGTTTCCTTGGCGGGTGCAGCAGCGTCTGGGAGACAAGGCCTTCAGCTGGAGTTGGATCAGGGTGTGGCAGTTGGAGTTGCTACATTGGACCAAAGTGGGAGATTCTATGGCCTTCAGAAAATCCGCAGTCTTTCGGGTGAAATGCCTTTTAATAGTAAAACTACTGACCAATCACAGCGAGCTCCCCTCCCAGAGGGGCTGTTAGATATGACGGGGGGGTCATGACGTGGTCATGAGGTGGTCAGAGTTCTGTTCTGAAAGTAACAATGTTACTTCAGAACTATATGTCCTTACAATGATACAAAGTTAAACCTACTGAAAATAAATATATCATATCTAGCGGTTCGCAAAGAGTCCAAACATGATAAATCTATCTCGTACGGTTACAAAGGTAATGCGGTTTGGGGATATATGATTATATAACAAGCTGATAAATTAAAGAAGGACTTATCCAACTGTAATTAAGCTTTGGGGTATTTATCAGAATATGATAGACCATAACATATAACAACACTTAAACTAATATCAGATACTAGCATCCCATTAAGATCCTCTGGTGCTTTTTCACATTGTCTGCTGATCGCATTCCTTTAAGTCCAGAGCAGAGAGACGAGGAGGGATAGAGCAATAAAGATCATCCATTTGGTTACTCAGGCTCTCCTTGAGTGTCTCTTATCTGATCGTTCTCTTTGAAGCTCTGGTCGTGTGATCTGTTGCTTTACAACTCTGGGTTCTGGTTGTCCTGGCTTTGGCTCCAGGCCGTCTGCGAGGCTGATCTACACACACCTATGACCTGCAGGAAAGTTCTGTGTCTTTTGGGCAGCTGTGTCTGTTCATATCCTCCATGTGACTGTTGAAGGACTTCATTAACTACATTCAGTTCTGTGCACACAGCCAAATGTTAGAGACCTACACCTATACTGTAAGAACAGCTGTAAGTTTACATCGAGTGTTCAGTAAAATGTCACCTCATTTTTATAAAAAACAACAAACCTTTTTATTCTACATACTGCAGGTACCAGACAACTGTACAGCTGTGCTTAGGTTTAGGATATCAAAATGAGATTGTGATTCTCATTTGCAGTATAAGTTCAGATGTTTCACACGTAATGGAAACAAAAAAATGAACAACCTAGCTGATTGTAGATATATTCACATAACTGGTTGACTTTATGCATCTATTTGCTACATACTGAGAGACGTTTATCGTCCTAATTCAAGTAATATTTAATCTCATAAATACATGGTGATAATTTGACAGAACCCCAT
>NW_007580527.1:4626-6697 GCF_000690725.1 Stegastes partitus | reverse complement strand
AGACGCACTTTGGTCTGCTAATGCTGCAATTGATAAACCTCAGATACGGCTGGTCGGACTTCCGTCATTTCTAGAACTCAGCTCGTTTGATGCACAAAGTAGGAAAACAAACATGGCCGCCTCAAGGTTTCTTTTGTTTGTTGAGTACAGACATGTAGCTCACTTAACTGAAGAAACACAAAAAATAAAGGTGGTATTTTTTATACATTTAATTATGAAAAAGTAGAGTAGGTGTATTTATTTACTGGTTACTGTATAAGGCTGCAATTCTGTGGGAATGGGGTCAAATGCATAAGTCGAGTTTGAGAAACTCTACCTGGGTTACCAAATATGAAAAGTGACTTTTGGTGGCATTTTCTTAGAAGTTTCCTAGTCAGAAATAGGAAATTCAGAGTTCCCAGTTGCCATCGTATGCAGCATTGCGCCACATGCAGCAAAAGCTGCTGACTCTTGGTGCCAGTCCAGGGTTTGCTCTGGGACAGATTTGGGTTTACGAGATGTTAAAGAGTGTTTCCAACCTAATCAGTGATGATAATTCAGAGAGAACTGGCATAAAGTGACATCTGAAAGTTGTCTATGGACAGTAAATGGGCAACCAACCTGCAGTGCAGCTGACCCTTGGCCTTGGGCTATTTTCTCTTTTCTCCTGTTGATCTGATTGTGCTCCCTTCCTTTATTTTCTACATGGAGGAAGTCAAGCATCACTATGAGTCTGGATAATTTTACCTTTGATTTTAGCATATTTAAAGGAACTGTACTGTGTTTTTAAACCTGTCCTGTGATGCTATCTTTTGCCCCTTGCTGAGACTGGTTGGTCAAATCTAGAAACTGCACTCCCACTGGAAAATACACAGTAGCTGTATCACACATAGACATTAGATTGAACCACAATGATGCACAAAACATCATGGACTCTTTCCACAAATCCCGCTGATGAGGTGAATCCAACTAAAAGCCATTACCTTACGCGCCGGAGCGCGTCTGGTGGCCGAGCCTTGGGGCCCCGTGGGGCTCGGTTGGGCACAGCCCGAAGAAGCTACANTCGGTAGTTTCAGAGACAGAGCCTGAGTGGAAGAGGCTCTGGAAGGAAATCCTGTCAGGCTGCTCCTTGTTCAATCTGCGCAGCACCGTGACAGCCTCGCTGGGGTGAACCAGTGTTACCTGATCGGACAGAGAGCAGAGCATGATTTAACTTCTGTTATACACAGTAAGCCAAATTAGGAATTACTTAAAACTGCACCTCCTGGTCAAGGCAGTTCCACTGGTCCACAGGACAAGACACACATTTATTTACAAATGAGGCTGTAAAATTGTGGGATGCTTGTGCTTTTATTCTGGGGCAGCAGGGTTGAACACAATGACAAGGCCCAAAGCGCCCAATCACAATTTGTGAATTTGACAGGTGGTCTCTTTTGCATAAATCTAATACTTAAAGCAAAAGTGCAATGAATTAAACTCTCTGATTGTCATCATGCAAACGTTTGCGTATCCAGCCAACAAACTTATCTGCAGTAGTATCCCAGCATTACTTCCAGGGTCAAGAAGTATTTTATATGACGTCACTTTATCTGCTTTAAGATTACATCTAACCCACCCAATATGTAGTTTTCTTTCCAGCTGGAAGCTGCTAACAGAGAATAGGCAAACTGAAACATCTGTTCTCTTCAAGTGGATTTGGACACGTTTACACTCCAGCAAATCGAGCCAAACTAGTCATCAAGACAAGATTACATGCATCAGGCTCATCAGTCAACACAGGTTTATATAAGAATGAAACAACAGTCTGATATTACATTTTTCCTTCTTACTTGCAATGCTATGGCGAACTACCTCTACCCTGCAATTCTATACCATGGTTTCCAGGTCTTCTTCATGGGTCATCAACTGATTTGATGCTGACCTTTTCCTTGGGATAGGATTTTTCAGCCTGAGTCTTTTACCATGAAATACGTTTTACAACCCTCTCATTTTGAAGAGTCAGCTTAAAGCTTTACAAAGTCAGTTTTCACTTGCAGTTGCTGTCTAGAAATGGGATTTTAAGTGGTAAATCTGCCACTCTTATTGTTCTAAG
>NW_007580527.1:0-1288 GCF_000690725.1 Stegastes partitus | reverse complement strand
GCCCCCCCTGTGAAATACCGTCTTGTCATTGGGCAGTTTCTTTGAGGAGCGCTAGCTGGTTGTTCCAGTGCAGCCTTATGGGGGCGGGTGAACACAGCATTGTGGTAGTGTTTGAGACGGGAGCCGCTGGGAAATAAAACAAGCACACCTGCACTGATGGACTCTGAGTTACTGGTATGTTTTATCTGAACTCGTAGATTTACCCATTAACTTTACATCATCATTGAACATTTTGATGACAAACAGTTGATGTCATTCAGTAGAGAAGCTGATGAAACAACTAGATGGTAAATAACCATCACGAGGTTCCTGCATTAATGATTATGTGACACGAGATCTTGCTACGGTGTGTTTTCTTCTTCTTCTTCTTTTTTTTTTGAAACAAGGAAAATCTGCAAATGTTCAATGAAGACACTTTCCACAGAGATGTTTTGGAGCAGCCAGGACATTCCCAATCCCAGGTTTGAATTCCAACTGAATGGTGTCATTTAGTCTCTGTTCCAGCAGCAGCCAGCGTGGTTCGTTATCTGAACCCTGTTCAGGGCTCCATGTTGCCGTACGTTGGTCTCTGGGGGTCCACTGGACCCCAAGAAAGAATATGTGCAAAATAATTGTTGGTATTCATTACAGACTTTTATACGATGGTAAATACACTTTCTGATAAGTTGACATATTTTTGGCTCCAAATGCAGGACAAATGTCCCTCTTTTTATATTTAAAAATAAAATCTTTAAAAATCAAAAAACAATAGCTGTCACCTAAACCAAATGGCCTGGGGTCCTAAAGACCCCCAAAGTCCTGAATAGAGTGAAGAAGAAGCCCTGTGAGGGTCAGACCAGTGAACCAGACAGGTTCAGGGGGACGGTTCTGAGGACAGGCATCCAAAGCAGGACCAGTCCAGCAGCTGGAGCCCATCATCAGCACCAGAGCAGGACAGACAGACGTTCCTCAGAGACAACATTGTTCATATAAAAGAGGAGAGCGTTGTGTCTATGTGTGTATTTACATGTATGTATCATGGTAATCTACCGTGAGCCATCAGGCTGTTACTAACATCAGTCTTCACTGTGGATCAGTCTGAGTGTCATGAGCTGCTGTTGAAAGAAGCAGTTCTTGTACATTCCATGTTGTACGAGTATGTTCTGACCAGAAACCTTTTCCACATCATGTTTATTTTGTTAGATCTATTTAATCAGGTTAGGTCTATATTTAGTCATTCAATGTGAGTACAAGTAAAGAACACTTCTTGAGAAATTACTGGAGGCTACATCTACGAATAACGCAGTCA
>NW_007580526.1:0-11329 GCF_000690725.1 Stegastes partitus | reverse complement strand
CAGCTGAAGGATCATGAAGCAAATGCATAGCCCCAGCAGGACAACTGAAAGAAACATGGTGGCATGGACTGGACTGAACTGAAGAGAGTCAGAGATTACCCTGCTTTTAAAGGACACCTCTGCCTGAGCCCTGCCTCCTCTGGCTGTGTTTGTCTGTATTAAGGTGAGTGATAACATCAAGCACACACAGGTGACCACTGGGACCAAGAGGAACTTGGGACTTGTTGCTGGTGGAAATACGTTGTCGACAGTCACAATCTTGAAGATTTTTTGGGTAATTTTTCACTGTGTGATGCCCAAAAGAAAAGAGGTGGAACTTTTCGAGCATTCAATCCTCTAAGATGTGCTACTGCTTCGGAGAGGATAGGTGCAGGTGTCTAGGTTGAGATATTGTCAGAGAGCCTGACACACCAAATGGTCAAATACACATACCCTGGCTACTGTCAAACTAGAAACAGCTGAAGAGTCCCAGTTTGAAGTTGTCATCCTGATCCCAGTGCTGTCATACAGACAGAGTAAAGCAGCCCACTGTGTTATAGATAGTCAGGTTTTGTGACACACTGAAGACACCAAGCTGACTGAGTGGTGGAGTGAATGCCTGTCTTTCAGCTCTTTGCTGCCTCTGATCATAGAGTTCTTTACCTGTTGCCAGGTAGTAATTCTTTTCATTCCTTTAATCAAACACCAAGCCCCTGTTCTGATGAGGTTTATACTGAACTTATTTTTTAGCCATTACAAAATTCAATCCAATCCTACTGTCTATACTACAGCAAGTCTGATGAAGCCTCTGAACTCAAAGCAGTTTCTGGTCGCATTCTCTGGACCTGCAGCACACACGAGTGTCTTCTGGTGACTGAATAACTTCATGGCTGATGAACGATCTGATGGTATTTGGCAGATTTTCTTTAAAGACAACGTTCAAACACATCTGCAGAAAATATTTTTCAGACACTTACATTGTTGAAAATGCACTAAATTACATTCATTTGTTACACGTGAGCTACATTCGGCCAAATATCCCCCAAAACACTTATTTTTGGTATTTTGCCTATAAAAACATTGATCAATCAAACCTAAGTTTTGTTGCACCTTTCATTCAGTTTATTGTGGTGGACACAAATGCTCGACACAGATGGGTTCAGACAAAAGGCAGGTTTACTACCAGGCAGGGTTCGATACACAGGAGGCCAGTCAGACAGGAAGAGGATCCAAAAGGAGAGGCGAAAGGCGAGGTCAAAAACAAAAACGAGGTCGTGCACAAACAGACTATGGCTATGAAGAAACGCTGGGACGAGGACCGTGAAGGACAACGAACTGGCAACGAGACTGTGAGACACACAGGCTGATATACACGAGGTAATGAGAGGAGATGGGAAACAGGTGAGGGAGACCATCAGGGAGCAGGTGTGACAGGACGGGGGCAGGATGTGCAGGAAGTAAAGTAGGTCAGAGACAACAGGTTAGTGCTTTCAAAATAAAACAGGAAAGACAAGACGTAAAATGTGCACACATAAAACAGAAACTTGATGGACATGACAATGAATTAAAGATAGTGATTAAAACCCAGAGGTTTACTGTGTGATTATATGACCTCCTACATTCAGCTGCCTTTGCATCATCATCATCTAACAGACATGCCCGTCTGGCACAGGCACACAGTCACTGTCTGATCAGTGGACAGGAGCTACAGGTGGGTAGGGTCAGGGCAGGTGAGCTACAGGTGGGTAGGGCCAGGGCAGGTGAGCTACAGAAAGTATTCAGACACAGCTACAGTTTCAGTGTGTTGCATTGCAGCCATTTGCTGACCTCATTTAGTTCTTTTATTTCTCATTAATGTTCACACAGCACGCCATGCTGACAGAGAAACACAGAGCTGCTTTTGCAGATTTATTAACAAAGAAAAACTGAAATATCACATCATAGCCACGAGTCTTCTTTTAGCACATGGCTGCAATATAACAAAGAGGGAAAGCTTTAACGTTGTCTGAATACCTTCCAAACCCAAAATGTTTTCTAACTACTCTTTTCTCCTTCAACATTCTGTGATTTGCTTTAAAACCCTGTTGCTACCGTACGTTGACATTTGTTCCGACCATTTATGGTGAACAAAGAAAACTTTAGGTGTCTTTACTTTTGTCACATTCTTTTGAAGGAAGCAGAAATAACAGAATGCACATCCTTCAGATGCCACAAGTAAGTTTTATACAACCTGTCCGATGCAGCTTTAGACAATGAGGGCTAATTTATATGTTTCTTCAAAATGCCTTTAATTATGTTTATTGGGTAAAAAAAAGTAAACAAATAAAAATCAGTCAGTATATGAAGTACAGGTGTCATACCTTCAGATGGAATCATGTGTTGTTTTTCTAAAAATGTAGTCTTCATCAGAGCTAAAGGAAACAGCAAGAATTGGTGGTTTAAGCTTTCCGTTGGTCCTTGAATGCATCATGTCTGGTTTGCAGTTCTGTTGGAACTTTTAACCAAAGCAGGCTTAAAAATTGCTCGTTTCATTTTAAAATGTGCAAAAAAATAATCAAAAATAATTTTCTGTAACTCAGTTTTGTAAAATAAATAAATACATAAATAAAAATCTATTCTCCTCAATGTAAAGGAAAAACCAAACTGCAGCAACCGAACGTTGTGTGACAAAATTCAGAGTTTCCTGAGTTCAGCTGAGCTGCAGGCTGAGGGTTAGAGCAGACGGGGCAAGAATGGAAATTAATTTAAAATGTAAGTTATGAAATATCTATTTTATGTAGAGTCTCCTCTTTTGTCCATTAATCACAACAACTGAGATAATGTTGTACATGTTCCATCCATCCATCATCTCTACACCTTAATCCTCACCAGGGTCATGGGGGGCTGGAGTCTATCCCAGCTGACTCAGGGTGAAAGGCAGGTTCACCTGGACAGGTAACCAGTCTATCACAGGGCTACACTTAGAGACAGACAACCAAGCACACTCACATTCACACCTACGGACAATTTACAATCACCAATTAACCTCAGCATGTTTCTGGACTGTGGGAGGAAGCCGGAGAACCCGGAGAGAACCCACGCTGCACGGGGAGAACATGGAGACTCCACGCAGGAAGATCCCAGGTGTCCTCACCGGGACGCCAACCGGCGACCTTCTAGCTGTGAGGCCACAGTGCTAACCACTGAACCACCTGCAGCCCAACATGTTCCATGTTTTATAAAATAAATGAAACTTGTATTTTTCCTTCTTTATGACTTTGTTATTGTGAACAGAAGATATTTTTGAGTTCTGTCTCCCTCTAGCCATGCAGTAACCAATAAAATACACGACACAAAGCCTGACCTTTCACCCACGTCGCTGCCAACATCTCTACCACACATGAAGGCTGAGCAGTAAGTTTAAAAAGCTGACTGTGTACATCTGGCAGCACGACTTGGACACACTCCAAGTGTGCAAGAAGTCAACGTTATACCAAAGAGCAACCACAGAACAAGAACCGGATCCACACTGCTACTGAGTCACAGTGATCAGAAAAGTTCACCAGAGTTTATAGAAGCTCTCGGTCACCTCGTGGCCACTCAGCTCAGATACGTTGAGTTCAGTGACATTCAGGTATCAGGGAAGGCAACAACGATGCATTTATGGTCTCTGAGTGCAAGTGAAAGCACCATCAGATGACCGTATGAGGAAGTTCAAAGTAATTAGAGCACCACAGAATCAGTGGGAACAACAAAGTGGTTTTATTGCAAATATGAGGTTAAATGCTGATAAAACTGTTTATGACAGAATCCATCTGATTAATTCTCCTGTATTTTAAGACGTAGATATCACTGTTAACTTTTCTGAGAACTAAACATAAAACCTGATGTTTATCGCCGTGCATGCGGTTGTTGAGCTCAGCCCGGTGTCGCCGGCTGGATGGGTGAGCTGAATGACCGTCTGTAATTACACAACATCCTAACAGAGCACTGTTCAAATCAAATGCTGGAAGGGAGGAATCCCCACCTCATCGTTTACTAGCTGCTGTATTACTGGGATACAGTCCAAGTGTGCAGCAGGTCACCTTCATATCGAGGACATATCAAGCACAGAAACAGCACCGCATCTCCTCGACGGGTTTAAATATTGGTCACGTCATCACCAAAATATTAACCGTACCTGGATTAGGCTTTGCACACCAGATAATTAGTGATATCGAGAGTAAAATACTAAACCAAATTATCCAATTACTAATTATTTCCACTGGAAATTCAAGACTTTTGTTCAACTGTATCTCGCTTCACTCACACACAAGAAAAGGAAGATTAATGCCATATCCAGGATGGTCCAGTGTACATGACAAGATAAACAGACAAATGACTGAAGGCATTGCTGATGTGTCACCACATGATAAATGATCTGGGGCTTCCATCAGTGTGCTCCCCCAGCTTCTGTCATGTTTCACTGTTTCCGTTGTTGTCTGCATTAAAGGGCAGCTCCGTTATTTATTAGCTGTAGTTTGTGTTCATCAGAGTCATCCTGCACTGGTTCTGCTGTGTGTCTGGAGACCACTTCACTGGGATGATCTGAGCTGGACCTTCATGGGATAAGGTCTGGGAGTCAAAGTGATCCCATACACAGGAGTGAAGTCTGGTTCTCCTGCATCCTCAGGCCAGATGAACTTGAACTTCCTCAGCAGAGTCACCATGATGAGGAAGAGCTCCATACGGGCCAGACCCTCTCCGAGACACATCCGAGGACCTGAGGGATGGAAAACACCTCAAAGTCATCGACAGCAGCTATTTGATCTGCTTCAGCATGCCACTCCAAGTGTGGTGCAGTCTTGATGTTCTTGTACCTGCAGAGAAAGGCATGAAGGCCTCTGGTTTGACAAACTCTCCCTGGTCGTTCAGGAAGTTTTCAGGGTTGAATTCATGAGGGTATTTCCACTGTCCCTCCTCATTCAGCACTGACCTCATGTTCTGGATGATTATTGTACCCTGAGGAGGATATTGACCAAAACAACAAAGGTCATAATGGACATTCTTCATTTTGTTGTCTCTGTTGCCCAAACCTCTTTCACCAGTTGTCGCTTACCTTTGGCAGAGAATATCCCATGAGCTCTGTGTCTTTAGTGGTACAGTGGTAGACGCTGAGTGGAACAGTGTTGGCAGTCCTCTGCACTTCATGTATCACAGCCTGGATGACGAGAGATTTAAACATTTTCTTGTGGTTTATCCGACTTAGAGCAGAAGGAGAACAACACCTGCTCTCAGAAGCTCAGCATTCAGCTGACATAAGCAGACAAAAGCAACATGATGAATGTTATTAAAAGACAGACTGACTGCATGAACCTTTAACCAGATCGGTTCTGACTGACATTACTGCCAGGCCCAGGTGGACACCTTAACTCTGTGTGGTCAGTGCACTGTACCTGCATGTAGGGCATGTGGTGTCTGTCCTCGAAACTGGCCCGGTCCTTCCCTTCCAACACCCGGTCTATCTCCTGCTGGCATCGTTCTGAGAGGCCAAGACAACATCGTATTTGCTTTTCATATTGAACAAAACAATGTAGACGATGAACTGATAATAGAGGGGATGACTGGACGTATGAACAATAAGATAAACTACACACAAGCTTCACTTTTGTGGCCACCATGGATTTAACAGGTTTCTAGTTGTTTCCAGTTTCCAGTCAAGTCAGATCTGTTGCACGAGTTGGCCGAAGCACTAAATGGAACCTTTGCTTCCTGTTTCGATCGTATGTTTCTGAGTGTCTGTGGTTCTTGTGAAGATGCTCTGGCTGGGTGAACGTTTCTACTGTGTGGTCTGAGCTAATGAGTTCTGTTAAGAATACCTGTTCTGCTGTGATATTCACAGTAGCTGGGTACAAACTTAATGGATGAACAGAACCAACAAAATAAAGGAAAGGTCATGATTACGTGTGCCGCTGTACCTTGTATGTGTGGGTAGTTCATGAGGTAAAGAAACCCGTATTGGAGCGTATTGGAGGTGGTGTCGGTGCCAGCAAAGTGAAGATCCATAATGTACATAATGAGTTGATCCTCTGAAAATGAAGAAGCATCTGGTCTCTAGAAAAGATGAGTTACCTTTGTAAGACAGGTCTGTGTAATGTAAATGTGAATATACAGCACTGATGACAGGAGTCAGCTCACAGCCACAATGAATTCAAATGCAAATAGGAATTTGCCATAATTTATTTAGTCACAGTCCACATTTATTCTGGAGTCTGAAATAGCCACCTGACTGTTGTCACACGCTCACACACCTTTTCCACTTCGTCCAGGTAGCAGTCAACAAAGTGCCGTGGCTCTCCAGGGACTCTGGTCTGCTTGTGCTCATTCACCAAACAAATCAAAAGATTCTTCAGAATCTTAAAAAAACAAACAGACGTCATCAGTGACAGTGTGTATGTGCATGTATATGTGTTGACCATCACAGCTTTTACCTCAACATTCCTAAAGGCCTTGTTGAAGGGCAGCGGCAGGTTACGGATGAAATGAAAAGAGTCATAAAGCTGCAAAAAACAAGAAAGAAGAACATTAATATATCTGAATCCAAATACTCAGATTCCGCTTTCTGGCATGAAGTGTTGTGATAAATGACTTTATCCGTAGGTCTTCCCTTCAAATGACAACAGGAAAAGAGTATCGCTGTGATTCATGTGTCTGTTCAGCCTTTTGAGTCTTTGTTTTCTTTGCAATATCTTCTTCACTCATGAACTTATTTATCCCTTAATCAGTAGCAGCTTTTGTCTCTTCATCTATTTGTATAAACATGGACAGCAAGGGCAAGTTCAGGACCACGATATAAGTAGCTAACCTCCTATCAGCCACACATCCTGAGTTGACTAGCAGTTGCCCTGCCATTGGTCTGCTGGCCTCCTGCTAGCTCCAGTTCCTGCTTTGGCTAGTCATTAGCCTGCTGGCCTCCTGCTAGCTCCAGTTCCTGTTTCAGCTAGCATTGGTCTGCTGGCCTCCTGCTAGCTCCAGTTCCTGTTTCAGCTAGCATTGGTCTGCTGGCCTCCTGCTAGCTCCAGTTCCTGTTTCAGCTAGCATTGGTCTGCTAGCCTCCTGCTCAGCTCAACAAGCCACCTATCTGCCATCAGTCCCTGAGTTAGCTAGCCTCGTGTTAGATTCTACTAAAAGTAAGGAGCCCAACAAGATCAAGGCTCTCTGTCACACATCTCCTTATCTTTCGGCTCTCTGACCTCCTTCCTCCTTGACCCAGCACTAGGGCTTGACACCCCCCACATTGCCAGTCTTCAGCCAAAGGACCAGTAAGCTTCCACTAAACCACACTACCTGTTCCTGCCCTAGAACCATCTTCCAAGGGTATTTCAGAAAGAACCATGGTTCCTGCCAACATTGTGCATCCCTGCTGCTCTGGCCCTCAACCTCACCACTCCCTAGTGTCAAGGAAGTTCTGGCCCCGCTGTGTTCTGGCTGATGTCTCCTGCACCCAAGTCAACCAACACCTCATCTGGTCTTTTCTGAGAGGGCCACTGTGCACAAGTGAGTGAGAGTCAGCTGATACTTCCCTTCTTCCTGAGCTGGTTACAATCCATTCACACATTGAAGCAATACATTGACATCTACATCAGGTTTATTACCACAGAAACGTGCTTCCACTCACCATCGCCCATGGTCCATTGGTTATTTTGGAAATTTCAGTGAAGCACCGAACAGTTACTCTGATAAACTCATTATCGTACTCGTAGCGTGTACCGAACAGAACCTGGCTGATGATGTTAGAAGCCACATTATGAAACATCACTTGTGAAGTCAGAGCTTTGCCTGTAACAGACATAATGCAAACTAACATTTGAACAACAGCACAGGAGATCATTAGAGAAACAACAGTGCAAAGCAGCATCCAGCTGTGTGGACCTATAGATGTCGTACCAATGCTCCGTTCCAGCGTTTTCATGGTGTGTTGAATCTCATCATGAATTCTGTCCTCCATTGATTTCTTCCCCAGACCAAAGTTCCTCATGGTCATCAGAGCAAAGCGACGGTGCTCCCTCCAGCTGGCGCCATAATCGACCAGAATCACTCCTACAAATGTTGAAGCAACACAAACAGAATGATCTTAACCTGTAACATTCCTCAAAATATCACTGTCATTACTGGTATCTTCCAGAGAACACCTGGATGATAACAAGGGCCCCTATGGTGGGACATATGTGTGTTCTACCTTTTCTGTGGGTGACGTCATTAATAAACAGGTCTTGGGGTCGTCCAGCAAAATCAGTGGCCTTGGTCACTATAGCTTCCTTCATGGCCTTCACCCCGTTGATGACGACAGCTGGATGAGGACCGATGAACAGGCTGTAGACATTTCCGTAAGACTTCCTCAGCTGGGAAGGAACAACAAAGTGGTTTTATTGCAAAGACAAGGTTCACTGCTGATAAAGCTGTTTAGATGACTGCATCAAACTGACTGTGTTTACGTCTCAACTCTCAACTCCTGTCTGATGTCTGTAGAGGTGCATGTGGTCAGTGGGTCCAAGCCTTGTGTCACTGGCATGCAATAATGAGGTGGATGACTGTCTGCTGTGGAGCTGCGCTCTGATGTGACACTTTTCCAATCAGATGTGAGGAGAAGAACCACCACTTTATCGTTGCACAGAGGTTTAGTGTGTCCCTGTAAGGCATGACTTGCCATACCGCCTGGGAAAACTCCAAGTGTACAAGAAGTAAACCTTTACCCACCCACAGCATATTACGCAATCACATCAAAAGAGTTGCAGAAGCATTGTTGCTGTTGATTTCCTGTCATACCAAGATCATCCATCCATCATCTCTACACCTTCATCCTCACTAGGGTCATGGGGGGTGGAGCCTATCCCAGCTGACTCAGGGTGAAGGCAGGTTCACCTGGACAGGTAACCAGTCTATCACAGGGCTACACTTAGAGACAGACAACCAAGCACACTCACATTCACACCTACGGACAATTTACAATCACCAATTAACCTCAGCATGTTTCTGGACTGTGGGAGGAAGCCGGAGAACCCGGAGAGAACCCACGCTGCACGGGGAGAACATGGAGACTCCACACAGGAAGACTCCTGGCTGGGATGCAAACCAGGGATCTTCTACCTGCGAGGTGACAGTGCTAGCCTCCTCCCACCATATATGAACAGATACCATGATCAGATGTTCACCTATAGGTGTCCCGCTGTCTCCAGATCACAACAGAATTTATAGTCCTAAAGGAAGAGCTTTTCTTGTTGTCTAACGCAGTTCTGAAATACAGATACCGTTAAAATAATTACAACTTTTACACAACATTCATCATATACTAATAAATGTGCTCTCAGGAAGAGATGTTGCAATTTTTGAAAATATATTTTAAATGCTGCAGGGTGGCGCAGTTGGTAGCACTGTTGCCTCGCAGCAAGAAGGTTGCCGGTTCGCGTCCCGGTGGGGGCACCGGAATCTTTCTGCGTGGAGTCTCCATGTTCTCCCCGTGCAGCGTGGGTTCTCTCCGGGTTCTCCGGCTTCCTCCCACACAGTCCAGAAACATGTTGAGGTTAATTGGTGATTGTAAATTGTCCGTAGGTGTGAATGTGAGTGTGCTTGGTTGTCTGTCTCTAAGTGTAGCCCTGTGACAGACTGGCGACCTGTCCAGGGTGTCCCCTGCCTCGCCCTAAGTCGGCTGGGATAGGCTCCAGCCCCCCCGCGACCCTAATGAGGATTAAGCGGTGTATAGATAATGGATGGATGGATATTTTAAATGCATTGAGCACCACAAAGCTGTGACCTTTCACCCACATAACGCAGCCCTCTCAGTGCGCAAGCAGTCAACTTTACAGCGACGATGTATCACCTTGTCGCATAAGAAAAGCATCGAAGCAGCTTTGTTACTGAGCAACTCATGGTCCTGTAAGTATTCAGGGCAAATATATCTTTAACAGTTATCATGAGTTCAGGCATTTAGTGCAGCATTTTTCTTACCCTTTCAAAGTCCTCCAAGGGATTTTGGATGCTCAGGTGCAAAATGTTCCCCAGTATAGGCAGAGCAGGAGGTCCTGGTGGAAAGTTCTTGGGCCTCTTGGGCCTGAGTTGAAGGATGATAAAGAAAATGCAGAGCCATAGCAGCACAAGTGAGACCAACATGGTAGTGGACTGGACTGAACTGCACTGACGGGGTGGTGAACCTGCCATAAAAGGGCCTCGCTGCCCCTCAGTCTCTGTTCTGGATGTTTACTTTGTTCCTCTGTATTTAGGTAAGAGAGAACATCGAACACAGACAGAATGAGAATCAGAAGCTAAACCCAGTGTTTTCTTTCCTCTTAAACTCATTACAACTATAGATATGTGTAAACGAACATGTGAATGTTTAGTGCAAAATTACAGTGAGCCAAAGTTTATCGCAAAAACCGTTGTCAACATGAGGTAGTGCAGTGGAGCAGAGAGCAGCACTTTGGGTTAAAATATACACTAACACTTCACCTACTGTGATTCAAAGGTGGGATTCACAACGAGTTGTTCCTGAATTAATAATGTTCCTCCGTGTGTTGCCCTGTAGGAGGACACTGTCTCTGTGTCTGGCTGTTGTGGTGCTCATTGCTCTGTAGCACACCCCAGAGGACAGGAGGTGGAACAGGTTGTGTCCGGGGTGTGATGGATGTGCAGTGATGTTACCTGCCCAGTACTTAACTCTGGACATGCATCAGTCCTGGATGGAAGGCAGATTGTGACCCAATGATTTTCTCTCCAGTCCTGACTGTCCATTGCAGTCCATCTCTGTCCTTTTCTGGCCAAACCAAACCAGAAACTCATTGAAGTGCACAAAATATCTGAATTATTTATGTGTTGAATTGGATCAGCAGCTACTGGGGCAAGCTCAGCTTCCTATCCTGGTGCAGGAAGTATCTTCTCCGCTGGGCCATTTTGTTGATTGTATCTGTGTTGAGTGCTCACTTCAGAAACTTCCATTCCAGAAAAGTACTGTTTCCACTGTAGGGTGAGGAGGCACAGTGTCGGTGGGTTAGGGTTAGGTTATGGTGAGGAGGGACAGTGTCGGTGAGGAGGGACAATGTCGGTGAGTTAGGGTTTGGGTTAGGGTATGGTCAGGAGGGACAATGTCAGTGAGTTAGGGTTAGGATTAGGGTATGGTGAGGAGGAACAATGTCGGTGGGTTAGGATTAGGGTTAGGGTACAGTGAGGAGGGACAATGTCGGTGGGTTAGGATTAGGGTTAGGGTACAGTGAGGAGGGACAATGTCAGTGGGTTAGGGTTTGGGTTAGGGTATGGTGAGGAGGGACAATGTCGGTGAGTTAGGGTTTGGGTTCGGGTATGGTGAGGAGGCACAGTGTCGGTGGGTTAGGATTAGGGTTAG
>NW_007580525.1:0-11376 GCF_000690725.1 Stegastes partitus | reverse complement strand
AGTCCCCAGTCAGTACCAACTAATTTCCCAGTTAAGACCAACAAATCCGCAGTAGGGGTCCACAAGTCCCCAGTTTGTACCAACAAGTCCTCAGTTAGCACCAACAAGACTCCAAGTTGAATACAGGACTATTAAGTCTTTAGTCTGGACCACCTATTCCCAAATCTAGACCAACAAGTCCCACGTCTGCATCAACAAGCCCCCAAGTCCAAGTCAGGACCATCAAGTCCCCATGTTGATGTCTACAAATCCGATGTAAGGACCAGCAAGTCAGGACCAAGTCTGGATTGACAAGTCCTACATCTGGATCAACAAACCCCCAAGTTTAAGTCAAGACCACCAAGTCCCAAGTCAACGTCATCAAGTCAGAATAGCAGTTTAAGTTTAATCAGCAGCTGTACAGTTCAGACAGGAAACACAAACGCAGCATCCATATTCAAAATGAAACTTTATTAAGCGAACAGGAATGTCCAGGTGACGCTGCACACGGTGCAGACACACCTGTCGGCTCCTCCAAACCTTCTGATTCAAAAGACCTTCATGTCACTTCTGTCAGGTGTCCTCGGATGAGGACGGACAGTTTTAGTTTGGTCTAAACACTGGAACAGTCGACAGGAGCAGGTTGGACTGTGACCCCCCATCCTGCTCCCGCTGCACTGATAAGGTGTACTCGGTGGGGGCGGGGCTAAAGCTCAGGTAAACACAGAAAGGCACAGGGTGGAATGACATGAGGCTTGTTTATGGACAGAAAACCCGTGAGAAGGTCAGCGGGCGGCGACATGTTCAATCAATACAGATAACTTGAATACAGGCTGTTGTCTGGGGGCGGGGTTACTTTGTGGGCGGGGCTTGTTTGGTCATTTGTGCGACGGGGTTCAGAGTTCAGGAATGTTTCGTTGCATCACGACGGGGCGGGAACACGACAGTCTGCCGACGTCGGCGTTCGCAGCTCCTCCGGCTTCGGCGTGTTTGGCGTGGCCCCGCCCCCTGCTGGTGACATCACTCTACATGCCCATCCTGATGCTCTGGATGATCTGGAAGATGGCTGCCGACGCCACAGAAACAAAACAGGGAGTCAGAGAGACGGTAAAGGAAACACAAAGAACATCCTCAAACTTCATTTGATTGTGGATTATTTACAAATTATTTTCCTTTTTAACTTTTCAAATTTTTCTTCCTACTTTGAAATCTAAAGTCTTCAGCGTATTTTGTTGCTTCTTTTAATCTAAAATGTGCCTCATAAAAAAGGTTTAATTATTTTAATTGGCGCTGACAAAATTTCTTACTTCATTACTTTTCTGTAAACTAACAAACCGATGGTTGCAGCTTTGATCTAAACATTTCAGACACAGTGTTGAAGTTAAAAAGCTGCAGCCGGTTGGAGAGTCGCAGACATCAGCTCAGACTGTTGGACTTTCTGCTCCTCAGATAAACCTGTTTGAACACCTGATCCAGGTGTTTCATATCGATCAGTTCCTGACAGGTTGCACTGACACGAGGGCTGAGTGACATTTACGCTGAAGGACAGGCCCCGCCCACTTACAGTGACATCACAGGGGGCGTGGCTACATTCAGGTGATGCAACATTTATATCAAACTACTTACTTTCTTTTTCATTTTTGCCTTTTATACATTCACATTATTAATATTATTTATTTGTTTGTTGATTTTTTTTGTCTGGTAATATTATTATTATTATTTTAAATGATATTTAATTTTGTACTATTTTCCTTTGTTATTTTTAAAATCCATTTTTAATATTTTTATTTCATTTTATTCATCCATGTTTTTGCTCAATTTATGAATGAGCTGTTTTGTTTTTTTTTTCGTTTCAATTTGATTTAAATCAGAAACTGCATTGAAATACATGAAACATCTGTCAAATATATAAAAACTGTCTTTATTTAAAAAAAAACCAAAAAAAACAACAGATATGTGAATATTTAAAAGTGAAAACTTCAAAAAGAAAATGAAAATTATTAAAATGTTCTCAAAAGACACAAATCATCAAAATACTCCTAAAATATGAAGATTAAGATTTTAGTAATTATTAGAAAATGAAGAATTCTGAAACTTTTGTACAAAAAAAATCATCATGAAGTGAAAAATAAATAAGAACAAAGAGTTTAAAATAAACTTTTAACAGAGAAAATTCTGGATTTATTTAACTTTAAATGCAGTTTAGTGTAACTTTGATTTAAAGGTCAAACATCCAAACAGAGGAAGACTCACCTGATCCACAGACGACGAAGATGAAGAGGGCGAGCAGCCACGGACCGACTCCTTTGTCTTCAGTCATGTTCCTCTGAAACACCAATAATCACATTAATTGATCACAATCATTGATCACAGATTCACTCTGACTTTTTTTTGTTGTTATTTGATTTATTGGTTTAATTTCCTTTGAATTTGTGTGAAACCTGATTTAATGTTGAATATTTTTGTCGGCCTGTAAAACTCTGAGCTGCACAAAAGTGATCACGTATCAATAAAGTCTGATCGATCGAAGCGTTCTGTCGTTCCTCCTGGAACAGTTTCTGCACATTTGTGTCGGTTAGTGAACGTTATTGATCCGTTTCTGATCAGTTCACTCAGAAATACGTTTATAATTTCCTGCAGTAATGTCTCACAATCTGTTTTCACTTCATGATTATTGATTATTGATTGATGTTCTGTGCTGTTCCTGCTGGATGTTTGTCTTCGTGTCCTGATAAAGTTTCTGTAAATTTCTGGAAAATCATAAATAACTGAATATTTAGATTTTTTTTTTAAACCTGTTTTCACCTCGTCGTTATTGATTATTTATTGTTGATTATTGGGAAAAAAAATGTGACGTTGATCCAGTTACAATTAAATCTGAAAACTTTCTGAATCCACTGATTTAAACTTTCCTGACAATTGATTATTGGTTCATTGATCAGTTAGCTCAGTCTGTGATTTTGTGGGTATTGATGAGGATTCAATCAGACTGAGCTGATCGATCAGTGATTGATCAGTGATCGATCAGTGGGTTCAAATTAAGTTTTACGTTTTGAGTCTTTTGTCAAACATTTGTATAAACGTCTACAGAAGCTGTTTTCACTTATTGATTATTGGAAAAACTTGATGAGTAAATCTGGAAACTTTCTGAGAGTCTCACTTGATATTGATTATTGACTCATTGATCAGTGAACTGAGTCTCTTTTGATGTTTATAAACGTGATGAAACTGACCTGAGTGATCAGAACACCTACCAATCATGTGTATTGATCCAAATGTTAATTCTGATTCAAATGTGCAGCAGCTGATTGATCAGACTGATCAGCTCAAACCTTCTACAGATCGATTAGGACACATTGATCTACACATACAAACATTTTTTCAGTAATTAAACAGAAAGAAAAGATATGAAACCACTTTTTTTCCCCCAGTCTCCCAGTCTGACTCTGAGCTGGTTCTACTGGGACTCTACTGGTTTTTCCGGCTGGTCCAGACTCTCAGAGACTCGCGGCTCTGATGTGGTTTCTGATCAATCATCTGATCACAGAGTTTCAGTCGGTTTTCAATCATCTCCATCGATCAGCAGCAGCTGGACTCACCGTTGATTTGGCCACGTTTCCTCTCTGCGTGATGTTCTTGCTGTGCTTCTCGTTCGCCATGCGGATCCTCTGTTTGGCCACCATCTTGTCTGTTTCTTCTTCCTTCTGCCGTCGGATTTTTATTCGGTTTTGTTTGTTTGTTTGTTGCAGTTTGTTTGTCTCCGCTCGGTTCGCTCCGCTGCCTGTCGGTCTGGGACAAACTCCCGTTTGTCTACGTACTCAAAAAGCCCCAGCACCGCCCCCTTCCTGTCTCTGGCCCCGCCCCCAGAGTCAGCTGACCAGCGCGTCAAGCCGCAGCCCGCCACAACAAGATTTCCTGTATAAGCTTTCAAAATTAAATCCTCTGTTTTATTTTCTTGTGACCATGAGGAGAAACCTTTTGGTAACTCATAAAGATGACAAAAAGTTTACATTTATTTTTCAAGTATCGGAACTTTTATTTGCTGCAAATGTCTTAAGAAAATTTCAAAGGTCAAGTTAAGTCGCTGTTATTTGTGCAGCACATTTAAAACAACAGATGTTAATGGAAATGAGATTAGACATTTATATAACTGACAGCATTGAACGGTCTTAATTTAATAAATTAGTCAGTTAACTTTGTACAATATTCTAAGTTTGTACAAGGGAAACCATTGTAATGCTTAATATCAGTCATATTGAGATGACTTAACTAAATTTGTACAATACTATAAGTTCATATTACAAAAAACATAATTAAGTCTTAATATTTAAGATTGGTCAGATAATTCTTTATTAGATTTTATATGGTAAGATATTAGCCTAAATATCTAAACTTGTTTGGTGAGTTTCTAACATCAGTTTTTTTTTCTCAACTGGAAGCACTTTGGCTCAGTGTCTGTTGTTTAAAACGTGCTCTTTAAATAATGTTCACTTGGTTTGATCCTCTTACCTTTGTACTGCTAAATAAGTCGGATTCTGAATGTAGGACTTTATTTGTACCAGAGTGAAGAACGGGATCTGATTCTTCCATTATTTTGAAAACGGAAGTTCCGTCACTGTTATTTAACATCAGACAACTTGACGTAACTAAAAACTTAACTCTGGTTTCAAAGTTTGTAAAAATACAAGATCATCGTATTTATTGAAACACTTGTTGTTAGATTTAATAAAATAGTTAAATTATGTATTAAAATAATTTATTAAACTGATAACTGCGGTTTTTTAATCGACGTGTTTGATGACACGAGCCGTTGTTTGCTGATGTGGCGCTGAAAATCCCGCCTCTCTGCGTCGTGACGCACGTCCGGGAAGCGTCTTTCTTCTTCCGGCACACGCAAACATGGCGCCGGCGGTCCCCCTGTTAGCAGGTGAGTGATTTCACTTTTTATTAAACTCTTTTAACGTCGTGTTTTTAGTTATTTATAGCGACATGTCCCCGATAAACTCTGCAAACCCGCCGGAAGTGAAATAACTGCAGTTCAACTGCCAGAGACTGTTATTAAAGGTAGAATAAATCATCCACCAAACTCCATGAAAACTCTGACTAATTTCTAGCTCACATGATTCTGGAAAAAAATATAAACGCAGTAAATTAAAACTGTAGATTTTATTACCATCAGCAGAGTCTTTAGATTGATTCGGCACAAATAGAACCAACATGTTTTCATGCTTTCAGACAAATAATCTTCTTAAACTTGAACTCTCTGTCTCACATCAGCTCCCATCACAGGACTGTCAAAATCAGTGATGCTCCGGTTATATAGGATTAAAACTCACCTCTGTGACGGCTGTTTGAGACACTGTATGTGAGCCGGAGTGTAAAGTAAGACTGTCCGCTTCAAACGGTGCCTTCGGTATGTTTTCATGTGACGGTTTCTGCAGCCGTCAAACACGGATTGGTTAAATTAATCGATTTCTTAAAGGAGTTCTTGCAAGTCAGACAACTCTCATCACCTCCTACGGAACAGTTCAGGCCGGACAGTGAGAAACGACACGTGAAGAAAATTAAGAAATAAGTCATTTTCAAGATTCTTTCGAAAGAATTAACGAACGACTTTTACGATTTATTTATCTGCTGAATGAGAGTTGAAAGTTACTGGACTTAATGAAAAAATTAAAATATATTGAAAATAAATCAAAATCTTTAAAACATTCAAAAAAGCTGTAAAATTTAATAGCAATATAATAATAAAGATGTCAGATGAATGAATGAAATGTGCTAATGAGTAACGTCCAGAGTGTGTTTAAAATGTCATTACTATAAGTAGAGAATAAAACATGAAAAAGTGAAATAAAATTCCTCAAAAATATCAAAAAATAGTAAAAAAGTAAAATATTGAATTGAATTAAAAGAATTTTCATAACATTTCTGGGGAAAAAAATCTAAATCTAAAATGATATAATATAGCATGAAGAATATTAATTAAATAAATCGTTTTAATTACTAAACGTATGATAAATAACACGTCCTGAGGGTTGAGAATATTTTCCTTCTGTCGTGTTTGTGCTGCAGTTCGAGGCTCGGCCGGCACGTCTCTGCTCCGTGGACCTCCACAGTGTGAGCAGCACTCAGCCTTCAGCAGGTAACCACACCTGGACCAGCACCGCACACACACCTGTGTAAATAAACAAACAAACAAACAAACCCACCGTGTGTGTTTGTGTCTCAGTGACTGTGGAGTCTGCAGATGTGTGACCTTCAGCAAAGACGGGACGCTGTTGGCGTGGAGCAACAAAAACGGGTTCGTCTCTGATCTGTTTGTTCATAAATCACCTGAGAGAGGCTCACCTGTGGTCACACCTGACTCACCGTCTGTCTGTCTGTCTGTCTGTCTCTGTGAACGTCAGCGTCTCGGTGGTGAAGTCCTCCGACGGCTCCTCGGTGTCGACCTTCGACCTCCCAAAAACAGCCCTGATGGAGATCTCTCCTCTGAACAACGTCCTGGTTACCTGGCAACCGTACACCAGTAAGTGATGACACGTCGTAAACACGAGACGAAATGTTTAAAGAATGCCCGACAGAATAGAATAATAATAATATAATGTAATAAATATATTAAAATATGTATTTTAAATTATCCCAAAGTGTGTTATGATAAGACAAATGTCACTAAATAGAGAATAAAATATAAAAAAAATAACATAAGACACTGATTTAAAGGCAATTATGGAACGTTTTGACAAAAGTCATAAAACATTTTCAGAAAAGTTTCACTAAACATTTAGCTGTAGTAAACATAAAATACCAAAAAACTATTTTTATTAACGTCTGCAAAACGTTACTCGATATAAACGTTAATATTCTAAAAAATTAAATATCAAACAATCTGTGGAAATAATAATGAAACATCTGAACATGTTTCTAAAATATAAAATATCAAAAGTGTCATTAATGAATCAGGTGTTTTAATAAAAGTCTAAAAAATACGACTCAACAGAGAATTAAAACGTAAAAATAAAAATTAATTTTAGATTAATCTGTTATGTTTTATGTTATATTAAAATGACATAAAATATAAAACCCTCTGATGAAAGAATAAATGAAGTAAAAATGGCTGAAGTTGTCTTATAAAGAAAATAATTTTAAAAAATACAATTCCTGAAAAGCATCTGAAGTAGTAATAATATTAAAAAATCCTCAAACAATAAGACTTCTAGCTTCTTTCTTTTTTTTTTTAGAAAAATATAATTATACCATTAAAGTGTAAAACATGCAAAAGTTTCAATAAAGTATAAAAAAATGCGTTTTAGTCGTGTTTAAGCGGTTTTTAATGTTTATTTAAAAATTACAAAAATATTAAATATCCTAAAAAAACAATGAATTAAAAAAATATTTAGCATAAAATATAATAAATGTAATGCAGCAACTATAATAGAAAAAAAATGTGTGATGTAGGAAAAAAGTATTAAAACAAAAATCAGAAAAGTGAATTCTGATATGAAAATAAATGAATCCACCAAAACATCGATGAAATGTTTGATAAATAAAATCTGAGTTTAGACGGACTGAGATCAGCTGGATCCAAACCAGAAGATTAAACAAACAGAAAACAGAGCTGAGGCGTTTGTAAACACGTAAAGGTTTTCTGATTATTGATTATTGATTATTGATCTGGTGCAGAGACTCAGGACAGTCCTCAGGGCGAAGCCAACCTGCAGCTGTTTGACCTGCAGAGCGGCCAACTCATCAAAGCTCTGTATCAGAAGAAGGTCGACTCCTGGTCAGTCTGAGCTCCTCCTGCAGCCGCCCATCGATCGATCGATTGATTGATTGATTGATCGATTAGAGTGTCTAATGTGTGACTGTGTTCAGGTGTCCCAGCTGGTCTGAAGACGAGAAGATCTGTGCGAGGATCGTCAACAACGAGCTGCACTTCTACGAGAACAACGACTTCAGTGAGTCGGCAGAAAGCAGTTTGTGCTGAGTCACAGTTGGTCCTGTTCGAGTCCGATCGGTTTAATCTCCGCTCTGGTGTCGTCTCTCGTTTCAGACTCCATCGCCAACAAGCTGCACATGCAGAAAGTGTCCGACTTCGCTCTGTCGCCTGGAGGTCAGCCGAGCAAGGTGAGCAGCACGGGGGGCTGGGAGGGGTCCGGAATGAGTCAGGACCGGTTCTGAGTCACTAACAATCCCTATGAAAGACTTACATCTGTCCAAAAGGTCTTAAAAATGATTAAAGAGAACTCAGAGTTTCTCCACATGACTGAAGGGTTTTATGCAAATGTGTCTAAAACGACTCATTTAGTTTTGTTCTAAATGACTTAAAAAATGTTAAAAATGACTAAAACCAGATTAAAATGACACATTTGTCTAAAACAATCATCTAAAGTGTTTTAAAATTGTTCAAAGTCACTTCACAAATTGTTCAAATTGACTGAAAGTTTTCCAAAATGATTCAAATTGATCTAAAATGGATCAGAACGTTTGCTCAGAGTGACCAAAGCATGGTCCAAAATGAGTCAGAATCGGTTCTGAATGACTTCCACAATTGTCAAATGACTCAGATCTGTCTAAAATATCTAGAAACTGTTAAAACAAACTCGAACCGTGTCCTAAATGACGGAAGTGTATTCAAAAATGACTTAAATTTGTCCAAAATTACTAAAAAATGTTCTAAAATGACCCAGAAATCTTTGAAAAATGATTAAAAGTTTCCACAGATGGTATATATTATTACATATTTCTCTAAAATGGCTCATAATTGGTTTTAAATGACTCACAAATTATTCAAAGTAACTTAGAAAATATCTAAAATGGCAAAAAACAGCTAAACATGTCTTGAATTTGTCCCAAATTACTTTACAAATCTCTAAAACTGAGCCATAAATGGTTAAAAATGACTTAAAATATGTCTGAAATGACTAAAATATTTCAAGACGTCTGAGTTTATGACCAGAGCTAACTGGGATGTTACTGGACCGTCTCCAGGTGGCCGTCTACGTCCCCGGCACCAAAGGCGCTCCGTCCTTCGTCCGTCTCTACCAGTACCCGGTCCTCGGAGGTCCGACTGCTGCTCTGGCCAACAAGAGCTTCTTCAAGGCCGACAAGGCGACGATGCAGTGGAACAAGAAAGGTGAGGCCACCTGGAGGAGAGGGTCGGTCCTCAGTGATCAAACGTGACAGCAGTTTTTCAAAATAAAAGACTTTTGCTTTGTACCTGTTTTCCCTAAATGGAGGTTAGTGTTTCCCCTTCATCCTCCTGTCATAATCAATAACCAATAATCAATAACGATGATGCCGTGTGTCTGCAGCGTCGGCGGTTCTGGTGACGGCCAGCACCGAGGTGGACAAAACCGGAGCGTCTTACTACGGCGAGCAGACGCTTCACTATCTGGCCGTGAACGGGGAGACGGCGCTGGTCCAGCTGGGTGAGCATCAGCTCCGTCAGGACGGTTCTGACACTGTCTGTTGTTTATTGATGACATAGTCTGAAGCCCAGAATCAGAACCGGTGGTGTCTTTGGGTCTCCCCAGCCAAGGGCGGTCCGATCTACGACGTGGCCTGGAGCCCGAGCTCCTCCGAGTTCTGCGTGGTGTACGGGTTCATGCCGGCCAAGGCCACCGTCTTCAACCTCAAGTGTGACCCAGTGTTCGACTTCGGAACCGGACCCAGAAACGCTGCCTACTACAGGTGAGGACGACCCGGTTCTGGACTCGTTAAAGGATCGTTTCCGTTTCCTGATAACGTGTCGGTTGAGTTTCAGGTTAGATTGTTTTTTTTGTTTCGGTCCAACTCAGTAGAAGCTCAGAACTTCTCCTGGATCAGATCCAGAAGCTCCGACCCGATCGCCGATGAGCTTCAAGGCATTTTGGACACGTTTGGTTTGTTCTGGATCAATTTTGAGATGTTTTTTTGTTTAACAAACTTGAAACCATTTTGGACTCGGTTTTGTCGTTTCTAATAAAACATCAGTTGTTTTCTGACAGATTTTCAGTCATTTTGCTGAAGTTAATCACATTTTTCTCCAATTTTTGAAGCTTTTTTGTCTCTTTTTTTCAACAAATTCTGTCATTTTTTAGACGTTTTGGACACATTTTATACATTTTGGACCAATTTTGTGCCATTTTGACAGATTTTGAGATGTTTTGGTCAAATTAAACTTTTTTTGACTAATTTTGGTTCTTGTTCCATATTTGGATGTTTTTTTGTTTGTTTTTTGTCATTTTGACCAAATTGTGTCATTTCGAGGCAACTTGCACAAGTTTCTTATAATTTTGTCTCTTTCTGGGTCAATTTTGATCTGTTTTTTGATCCGTCCCATAATTGTTGAATCCTGTATTACAATTTTTTAACATGTTTTAGTATTTTGGACGAGTTGTGCCGGACAAGTTTTTGTCATTTTTAATACATTTTGAGTGAAGTTGCACAAGTTTTTAAGCGTATTGAGTCTTTTTCGGGTTCATTTTGTAGAAACTTTGAGTATTTTTGACAATTTTTTCATCATTTTCTACATTTTGACCAAGTTAAGGTCTCTTTAAGTGTTTTTCTAGAACAAGTTTTTGTCTTTTGATAACATTTTTAAATCTTTTGGACAAATTCTGAGTCTGTTTCTGTCTTTGAAGGCTGCAGGAAGCTTTCAGAGCTGGTTTAAATGGACTGGTTCTGGTTTCCTTGAATCTCTACAACGCAGATGTTTATGTTTAACCTGAACCTCAGAGACGTGACAGACGTCAGAATGATCCTTTAAGGAGTCCAGAACACCAACGTTTATAAAAGCAGGCATCTAGCAGCTTCAGGTGAATCCATCGTCTGAGCTTAACTTGGTTCTGTTCAGTCCTCAGGGTCACATCCTGGTTCTGGCCGGGTTCGGGAACCTTCGGGGTCAGATGGAGGTTTGGGACGTGAAGAAATACAAACAGGTGAAGACGAACGAGAATCCTGAGCAGCTGCTTCACGTTTCTGTGTTTGAACAACGTTTTAGAGAAGCTGTGAGTTCTACGAGCCACTCAGCTGATCCAAACAGAACCTCATCAGTGTCCTCGTCTCCTCTCAGGTGTCCAAACCTCTGGCTCCGGACGCCACCCACTTCTCCTGGTGTCCGGACGGCGAGCATGTCGTCACGGCGACCTGCGCCCCCCGGCTGCGGGTCGGTAACGGTTACAAGATCTGGCACTACACCGGCTCGGTGCTGCACACGTTCGAGGTGGCATCGGGCTCCGAGCTGTACGAGGTTCGCTGGCAGCCGTTTCCCGACGGCAGCTTCCCGGTAAAACCCATCCGGTACCAGGCGGCGCCCAGCGAGCTCGGAACCACGCAGGCCCCGCCCACTCAGGCGTACCGGCCCCCGGCCCTGAGACACCTGCCGGCCACGGCCAGCTCCAAGCTGGTGAGACTCCA
>NW_007580524.1:76052-79153 GCF_000690725.1 Stegastes partitus | reverse complement strand
ACTGGTGAGAGATAACAAGTGAAACAAACTGGGAGCTGATTCCATAAGAGAGGAGCCTGATAACTGAAGGCTCTGCCTCCCATTCTACTTCTGGAAACTCTAGGAACCTCAAGTAGACCTGCAGTCTGAGAGTGAAGGGCTCTGTTCGGATGATACGGTACGATAAGGTTTTAAAATGGAGCTGCTCACTGAGAGTTTTATATGTTAAAGCAGGATTTTAAATTCTATTCTGGATTTTACAGGGAGTCAATGAAGAGAAATGGGATCTCTGTCACTGGTTCTGTCAGAACCCTGGCTGCAGCATTTTGGATCAGCTGGAGGTTTTTAAGAGAGTTATTGGAACATCCTGATAATAAGGAATTACAATAATCCAGTCTAGAAGTTATAAATGCATGGACTAGTTTCTCAGCATCACTCTGAGACAGGATGTTCCTGATTTTTACAATATTGCGTAAATGAAAAAAGGCTATCCTACAAACATGTTTGAAATGGCTATTGAACGACATGTCTTGGTCAAAAATAACTCCAAGGTTCTTTACAGTAGAACTGGAGGCCAAAGCAATGCCATCTAGAGTAGCTATCTGGTTTGCTAGTGTGTTTCTGAGGTGTTTAGGGCCAAATACAATAACCTCAGTTTTGTCTGGATTTAAATGAAGGAAATTACAGGTCATCCAGGCCTTTATGTCCTTCAGACATGCCTGGAGTCTGACCAACTGATTCACTGATAGTTTTCAGTATATCCAGTGGAACTCAGCAAACACAAACCGTTCATAGTAAATTCAGTGCACTTCATTTTTTCAACATGTAAAAATTTCGGCTTGAAAACGAGCCTCAGTCTGTAGGATGTCACTCTCTGTATCATGTACTGTGACAGGATGATTGTGAGAGATTTTAATGACAGTGCTTCACCTTTTCATCAATTATTGCCAACACCTATTTGCATTTGTAACATTATGTTCGTTACCACATGAGATGTGATCAAAATAGAAAAACGCTCTTTATTCTAATGCAAAGCTGAGTAATTTGTCTCACCTGTTGCGGAAACATCCCTCTTCAGAAGATGAAGTTGTACTGTCTGTCCACTAGATGGAGCTAAATGATCATCTGATGGAGCAGCAGCACTTCTGATTACACGTCTCAGCCCTGGTTTCTAACAATGGGGGACCAGAAGGTCCAGAACCTTGCACTGCTACAGTCACTGTCTGAATTTAAACTTCTTCTTCAAAGGCCATTTTCTCATTTCTAAAAGTGGGACTACACTGATGCCATGTTCCTGCTGTGAGATGCTCAGTTAATACAGACAGTAATGCTATGCTTCAGTAATACATGAATAGAGAAATGACCTTGTGTGTGATTATTATCTAGTTAGACTGAAAACTGCCAGTAGTGCTACCAATGATACTGATAAGCATCAAAATGTATAAGCATCAATAATAGATGGTTTGCTTAAACTTCTAATGGATCCTTCTGCAGACAGTGTTTTAGTATATCAACAGACGGTCATGGTGCCATTTATAAATGTTAAATGTCATCTCCCCAACACCCTTTTGCTCGTGCAGCNGTAGATCAGTCCATAAAGCATCATGCATGCATGGCTGACGCTCTGCAGGTTATGGAGAACTTCCACGTCTTCCAGCACAACACCGACATCAGCAAAGCGTCCATCACCTGGACCATCAGGATCATGGCCCTCTGCTCGGACTGTGTACATGCCCATGGTCTTCTCTGCAATGTCTGCCTCAGCCTCTCTGGATTCAATGTCCTGGAATATAAAGAGACCGGAACGATGGGCTGTGTGACCTTAACCTTGACCACCAAAATCTAAGCAGCTCATCCTTAGGCCAACTGAGTGCTAATTTGAAGATATTTCTTTAAGGCACTGTATATGTGCGTTCATGAGAATGAGATGGATGCAAGTTCAAGGTAACAATGACCTTAAAACCTTTGATCACCTCCTAAAAGCCTGGAAAAAAAGAACAAGTCACAAGGATGCATTTTGATTATACACAGCCTCCTCTCAAATTGTGCACTTTTCTATCAAGGTGACAACAACAATTAAAAATTGGACAATTATCCTTTAAAGTAGTAGTTTTGTTCTCACATGTTCATGGGTTGATCCTCCACTGAGGGTCAGGTTGTGTGCTTCTTTAAGACGGAGGGATTTCCAGAGAGACTTAACAAAACACCAGCTAAAGTACATAGATATATGAAAATACAGAACCAGGAACCCCCAATGATTTTGTTCAGAGATCAGTGATGTAAATACGTAGCCAGTAGATGTAAGAGCCAAATAAGAAACTGTTTATTGATGCAGGGAAAATGGATTGAAGAGAAGGAGGCAAACCTCTCCAAGCCCCTCTCCCTCTCTTCTACCCTCTGCCATCTCTCTACTTAGCTCTTGTAGGGGCAAGATTCACTCCTCTCCTCTCCAACCCTCTCCAAACCTTCTCACTCACTCATGCCATCCTCTCTCTCTTCTTCTTACTCTCCTCACTGGGATAATAGACTTGATGCACAAGTTCCACTACTTCCTGACAGGAAGAGCTATGTTTCCTGTAAACACTATAAGTTTACGTGATTACTCAGGTGTGCAGTACTACTCTTGAATATTGTGCACTTTTCTGCCAAGGTGACAACAATGAAAAATCTGAAAATTATCCTTTAAAGTAGTAGTCTTGTTTTCACATGTTTGAGTTGAGCCTGGGCACACCCAGCGTGCACCTGATAAATCACATGAAACAGTGGTATGGGACAGGAAATAAAGACGCAGTCTTCTGGTGAGGAAGTGGTGGAGTGTGTGCATCAAGCCTGTTAAGTCTAAACCTGACTCACATTGTGTTTGGCCCAGTTTTTTGCTACCGACTGACAAAACATGACCTTGTGATGTAATCAACCGGGGTGGTGCTGGGCAGCATTGAAAAGTTGAAATGATTCAACTTTTCAGCACCCGTAAAAAAGTGAGCTGTCTTGCATCAGTCTAAGAGATGACAGTGGGAGTAAGAGGAGGGCTGGAGGGAGGACGATAGGGAAGAGAAAGGACCAGCCTTTCCCTGTCCTAACCTTCTCCCTCCCTTTACCCCTCATCTGTTGGAAACGCCCCC
>NW_007580524.1:67279-75573 GCF_000690725.1 Stegastes partitus | reverse complement strand
CTTGGTTGTCTGTCTCTAAGTGTAGCCCTGTGATAGACTGGTGACCTGTCCAGGGTGTCCCCTGCCTTCGCCCTAAGTCAGCTGGGATAAGCTCCAGCCCCCCGCAACCCTACTGAGGATTAAGCGGTGTATAGATGATGGATGGATGGATGAGATGCAGAGGATCCTCCTCCAGGTGACAGCATGTCCTCACACCACTGGTCTGACCACCCCGGTCTGTCGTCCTCGCCTTCAACACTGTGGCAGAGATGCTGATGTCCTGGCTGACCGACTCTCCATTCAACCCGGAGATGTGAGCCTTGAACAGACCAAGTGCAACAGTATCACACACACACACACACACACACACACACACACACACACACACACACACACACACATTTCTTCATAGTCTATTGATAAGTTTTATTTCTGTTTAGGTTCTTCCATCTTTTTGATTTCTTTCATTCATTCAAAAACAACAACAACAACAAAAATTTTAGAATGTAGTTAACGTTTAACTTTTTCATTATTTCATAGTTTGTAGATAAGTTTCCTTTTAAATTCTAAATAAGCATTTCACTTTTTCAATCCTTGGTTAATAGAAAAAATGTATGTAATTTTGTCTCAATATGTAAACGGATTTTAAATTCTTTCACTCCATACTTTGTAGACATGAATGTACTTTGGCACATAAGATACTTTTCTAAAAACATAAAGAAAGAAAATCCAGTTTTTAACATCTTCATAAGAGAGTGAAAAGACTATAGGAGGGTCTGGAGACAATGTTCTATTCCAGCTGCTTTTCCTGCAGGTCGTCTGTCACTAGAATGACTGAAATGATCCAAATGTTTTCTAATCTAAACAGATTTAATTCATCTAAACTCCTGCTAAACAGTTCCTATGTTTCCCCAGGTGCATTTTTACACAAATAATGTCAGAACTCAGGTAAATTAAACGTGTGATGACATGTTGCAGTGATTTCAGCCTCCAGAGGTCAGCAGGATAGTTTAAAGTAGTCTGATGGTAATTTATGAATCTCACAGCCTGAGCTTCTTTGTGTCATGTTCAAGTTCAGCTTCACATCTCCTGACCTGCTGAGGCAGAAATTAATGCAACACATGTTGATTTGGCAAAATCTTTGATTGGATCATGCAGTCGTCCTCAAATGTATTCAGACCCTTCCATTAAAGAAAATTCACAACAGTTACTCAAATAACTAGAAACTCAAAAAGTTAAAATTTAAAAAAAAAAAAAAAAAAAAAGCTGAATTATAATTTAGTGAAAAAAGACGTTGAGTTGTGTTTGAAAAGAATAATTTTTAAAAACAAACAAAACTGTCCCAGACAAATTAGAGCACTTTGCTGATGAGCAATGGGCCAAAATCAAAGTACCTGTCAACAGGTGCAGAAGTCTGACTGAGAGTTACAGAAAACACTTGATGGCAGTGATTGGCTCAAAGAGTTGCTCAACTAAATATTAGTTCACGGGGCCCATCATGCTTGTTTGCTTGTTTGTACCAAAATTATTACTTTTACTTTAAGTGTAAAAACTTGAATACAAATTTAGAATGGCACATTTCCAGTGGCATCTTTATTTCTTTTTTTATTATGTATTTTTATGCGCGCGTGTGCGCGAGTGTTGTGACGACAACAGAAACCACTGGATGGGCGCGTCACGTGACCACAAGCCAATACAGGAAGTAACTGGCAGCTGCCGAAGAGCCGACCACCAGCCATGAATATCCAAGTCACTTAGCGAGCAGAAAGTGTCTCCGTGCCATACAAGAAGTAGGTTAATGTTCATTCTCCAAGACTGCGCGACAAAACGAAGGCTGCCAGAATGGAGGGAGCTGTCAAACTCTGTCTTTTGTCCGTCATTTTCTTTGCGTCGCAGGTAAGTTGATGGTCGTTAGTGAGTAGCAACTGACGGGGCCCTGATAGCTTTATTTACCGTCGGAAAAAACAGACTACATGCGACTGTTAATTGTCTGAAATATTACCGTCGGCGTGTGGTCGATACACGGTTCTAGTGTGTATGTCAAAAGCACCGTGTTGTCCGGTTCACAACGAGACAAATTGAACCGAGCCAGTGAGCTAACGCTAGCTGACTGTTGAATGACCGCAAAACTTAAATGTAGGGCAAAGTACCTCAAACTGTAATGAAGTTACACCCCCCTCGTGGACTGGTGAAATTGAATTTAGCCAACTGTCCTCATACTTGAACTAAAGAGTGAGGACGGTTGTTGTATTGTTGTTTAGTTCTATGCAGTTGTGTACTCGCTGCTGCTTTGACGGCTTGTTCGGTAATTTCCACTTTCAAAAGTGAAAGTTTCAAGATGGCTTCGAGCTGTTGTGCTCTTTGTTACATGATATGAAGAGCTGAAATGACTGTAGTTAGATATAGAGAATGTTCAGTGTAATCTTCAATAGGGTGTCCTTTACAATACAGCTTTGGAAACCATTATTAGACCCTGATAGTTTTGTTTGAATGTCATCATGATGGTTAAATAGTTAAACACACCCTCCAAAAGATCTAAAATAATAATGCTAGACTTTTTTTGAGTCACAATTATTTTGTGCAGAGGCTGTATATGTAAAGCCAACTGAAAATCCAAACAAAATTGTCATTGCAATGCCTAAAAGAAGTGAATCGGGAGATGACAAGAAGACAGTGTTCTTGGTGTTTTACAAAAAGGCTTACAGTGAGAGAGACATTTGCTCGCCAACAACTGTCTGTTACAGCCGTAAGGAGAAAATGTAGTGTTGTTCCACCAAGGACCACAAAGGTGGAGGTGTTGTGAAGGTGGTCTGATAATTGGTTCCAAAGCTGTAGTATTGCCTGTAGAAACATACGTGGTCAGGAGTTCAGCTTCCAACCTTTATGGGCTAAATAAAAGGTTTTTGGCTCACAAAGCAACAAATACAAGCCTTCTGGTATGCTGTATGTCTGCATTCTGTTCACTCCTTCATCCAGTATGTTGGTGTGATTTGTTTGTTTGTTTGTTTTAGATGACAGTGCTGGACTTGGTTAAGGTATTTTCTTTGGAGTGAAACATTAAAGAATACTGTTTCTTTCCCAACAGATAAACTGCCAAGAGGCTATCCTGCACATTTCAAATGGAGATTCGTATAGGGAGTACTGCATTGTTCACAATCACTCCTGGACACCCCTTTCAGAAACTCTTGATGATGCCGTAAGTATTGAGCTCTTCTGAGTCACTATTGTGTTGTTGTTCTTTTATTAGGACCAAAAACAATAATCCTAGCTTATACTGGATGGTAATTTTTTGTATTTTCTGTCTATTTTGGGAGCAAAAACAGGTAATAATGTGGCTTCCAGACAAGTTCAATGAGACTTTTTTTTTTTATTTCTTTTTTTTTTTATTTTATTTTTTTTAAATGATCGTTATGGTAAGAAATCTTCTTCTGTCTTAATTGTTAAATCAGTATCTTCATGTTTCCAGGCACAGTATCCCTTGGTGAATTTGACCTCCACTCTGCTGTGTAACGCCTCAGGGATCAGTCCAGATTTGGTAAAGGGTAAAGCGTTGGTGGTGATGAGAGGGGACTGTGACTTCAGCCAGAAAGCTCTAGTTGCTCAGAGCCTTGGAGCTAAAACTTTGCTCATTGCCAGCAACAAGTCATTGGTAAGACATTTATAGCCATCTCTATTTTGTTGATACGTCAAGCTTAAGAGTTAATATTTTTACATGTTTGATCTTTACTTCCTCTTTATTGCCATTGTATGATTATATTGTTAGTGTCAGGTTACTGTGTAACATGTAAGACACTCAGAATGCAGAAGTGATTTAGAAATAAGGAAGTGATACAAGTACGTGTGAGGATTTCCAACTAAATATCCATATTTAGTGCTTGAAATGGATTTTCTCATTTCCTGTCATCGCAATCAGGTCGTCTTGACATTTTTATATTTGTTTGGAAACAAATCAATTCTAAAATGATTCGATGAGAACATTTCCAGTCAACAGAAGAGTATTTGTAAAATGTCCCCGGTTCTGCTTGACCCATCAGATCACTCCATCAGCCAATGACTCAGAGTACGCCAAGGTCAATATTTCCCTGGCTCTCATGAGGTACAGGGACTTCCTGGAAGCACGGCAGGTCAGCAAGTTTTTACCTGTAATTCTGACATTATTGTATATCGTCTTGTTTAGGCTCTTTTTGTAAAGGTCAAATTGGTGAGGAAAGTCAAACTGGATGCAAAGTTGTGCATTTTAAAGACTTTGTTAACTCTTGTATGTCCTCAGGTGTTTGGTGAAGGGATGCAGGTGAAGCTATACGCTCCACCTTACTCAAAGATTGATCCAAGCATTGTGGTCATCCTGCTGATTGCTATTGTCACAGTCACGTTGGGCGGCTACTGGAGCGGAGCGTGTGAGAGGTGAGATTTTGCAGTTGTACATCCAAAGCTATAAGCTAAAAGCTCACATCTGTACCTTTTTTAACTGTATTGATGATATCATTAACTTGATGATATCTATGTGACTTTCTGAATTGTTAAACATGGTTGCCATTAACACACACATATGCATATTTTCCCAGAAGTCGCATTTATTTTAGTGCTGTGTAGCGTATGTTAGAACTATGCTCCGTGGTTCTGTTGCACTTGTTGATTTAAGGGCACCGCCTCAGTTTGCTGAAGAATTATTTTAAATGAAATCTCAAAGAGACTTTATTTGATATCACGTTTGTCAGTCTGATAGCTGAAAGCGTAAACTCAAATTAAACTGACCTCAGTTCCACACAAAGAAAGACATAAAACCGTAAACTGGTCTAAATAAGAAAAGTTTATTAACTATTCTACTATTATAATACACGTGAGCTATAAACAATGAAAGTGTGCGTAGTGGATGTGTTGTCAGCTTACCCAGTCAAATAATGAGGATTGTGGTGAGAGCAGGATGGTTAGTAAACGATCTTACGGTAGTGACTAATAATTTGGTTTGTGATCGAGACGCTTGTGAGTCATTAAATAGTTACAACATCAACCCGATCAGGAGCAGATAGAAAGTCTGGCTTACTACTTTTGTGCACCGCTGATGGACAGAGTCTCCCTTTGGCTGGAACGGCTGTTTGTGAACCAGCACCCTTTTACGATGTCTCCAAGCTGTTTCCTCCTGAAGCGTCGTGAAGTTGCCTGGCAATGAGTTCTGCCGGTGAGCTCTCTGGAGGCCGTCAGCGGCTTCCCACGTCGACACACAGTGATGAATCTGTCGGTGACCATCAGCATCCTGTGCGGTGGTCGCACTCGTCAGGGGTTGAAAAAGAAAAATGATTTTACTATTAACGGTGGCTCTCGTTGTGCTTTCAGCCAAGTTTGGTATTGGTCGAAAACAGAAAAAGTTTTGGAAAACTGAGAGCGAAAGCGGGATGTATTCGATCCGTTACAAAAAATCTAATTTCTGCTGATTCTTGTCGGTTTGGTTGGACAGAATCGAGCGCGTAAATTACAACTGCAAATGAAAGTGAGCACTATCTTAATAAAACAAAGTCAAAACTAAAACTAAGAGCTACAAAAATGGAGATATATATGAAAAAAAAGAAAAAGAAAAACGCGGACAAAGGAACTGAACAAAGGAAACGAGAGGGACAGAGACGGAGAAGACAAAAAAGGTAAAAGCAAAAAAAAAGAAAAACCAGAGAGAGATCAAAGGTCGTTTCCTACTCTTATCCTCTTGGTCCAGGTGGACATGTATGGAGACGTGGAGAGGATTCTGCCGCGACTTTTGGTAACTCAATCCTCCTCCCTTTGTTCTGAAGAGGAGACAAGGCTGCATTTCTTAACTTAAATTAAGAAAATGTACTATATACGCCAACACGCTGAATCTGTCTCTCACCGTGACCCATGAACATGAAATTAAATAACAGTGACATATATATATACACACACACACACCTCATAAGAAATAGCCTAGTCTATGCAACAAAAGTAAGAATTTTATATAAACTGTTTAACATTTAACATTGATACATTTAATCAGTGGTAACATGAGTTTAACGGTGATGTAGTCCCGACCACACCGGACCATTTACTGTTGCTAGATGGCACTGTGGGTCCGTGACAGAAGCATGAATACTTCTGTAAAAAGTTATCTTGGTCCTCATACCACCTACAGATGTGATTCTTTGATAGGTGATACAAGGACTTCTTATTGAGACCCTCCTTATCTGCTTTCCTCCTGCATGCTGGAATCCTCGTTGGTAAGCGTGGGGGAGAGTTTCCATAGAAAGAAGAAACACGGCTGTTCACACCTTAATGAGAGTCAGTGTGACTTCGAAGTTGTTGTTTCCATAGTGTTAGTGTCTCATTTGTTGCTTCATGCCTCTGTAGGAGGTATGAGCGTCCATGCTGTAATAAAATGCGTGTCGCATCATTTTTCCAGTGGAGTAGAAAACAGTGAAGTTGACCACAACAGGCTCCTGCTGTAATTCTCTTTTGTGACATTAATGGTGGTTCTTCCTGGGTTTCCTCGTTCTGCATAGTGCCCAAAGGTGGCAGTTTTATGATGGGAGTAGATCCAGAATTTAAATAAAACAGTGCTTCTTACCTGGTATGTCTCCTTGCTTGGCATTCCAGAGAAAGTCAAGCAGTGTCCGCTACAGCTGTTGTCAGTTCAGTACCATCCACAGAGTGTGTGTCAGCGTAGTCAACACTTTTTCATCAACAAACATTTTTACATACAATGGGCATGAAAAGCACACAAACACAATGAAAATGTTTTTTCTGTTTGTGGCAGGGACCGCTTGAATAATGGTGTACCAGCGACAGAAGGGGGAGAAGGCAAAGGAGACAGTGGACAGCTTTTCCTGTACTCTCCTCTCAAAGTGGTTATCTTTGTCGCTATGATGTGTGGGATGCTGGTCCTAATGTACTTCTTCTACTACATCCTTGGTGAGTGGGACCAAACAGTCAACTCTAATGTATTTAACTGTATAATGTTATCTGGTGTTTTTTTGATGTGCTCCTTTTTTGCATTTTTCTTCAGTTTACATCATTATCGCCATATTCTGCCTGGCATCTGCATCTGCACTGTTCAGCTGTTTTGATGCAGTGTTTGAAAAAATTGGTTGTGGCACTCTAAGGTATGAGCATCACTCTTTTAAGAACGTTATAGCTGCAACACAAATATGCAAATATATTACACTCCTTTTGGGGAAACATGAAATGGATAAAAAATAAATAAATCAGCTCCACAGAAATAAAAATGTTTAGCCTGAACTACTGTGTGTCAGTACTGCCTGATAAACAGCTCAGCACAAGTCAATGTGTGTCAATGTTTTGTGTGTTTTCCTGGTAATTCGGTAACTATTTTCTGATCTAAACAAGGTAGACGTCGTAGTCAAAGACAGATGTGAAACAGAGCTGTACATGTCACGACATTCTTGAACATGTCTGCCTCTGAATCACACTTTGTCAGACAAGCCTCAACCCTTCAATCGTTGTTGTTTGCCGGACTTTCTCTGTGGGCCTTTTTCTAGCTTCTCGGTCCGAAACTGGAATTTCTCTGTGAGGTCTATCCTGCTGGCTGCTGTGTGCATCACTATCACCGTGATCTGGGGAGTGTACAGAAATGAGGACAGGTAGAGTCACGCAACACAGACCACACACTCACAATTCCTCCGTCTGTGTTAGTCTTTATTTTTAGATGTGGCTGCGCCACTGTCGAGAGGGACTGTTTTGGTGGTGAAGCAGGAAGTGCTTTTGGTTAAAATTAGTTTGAAAACACCCACATTATTTCTAAAAGCGTTTCTGACTTTGCAAAACCCAGTTTGCTGTTTCCAGTATTCCATGTTACTGCGTAAACATAGTTGCAGGGATGTCAATGAAAACATCTTTTCTCTTCCTCAAAGTTTAAATGAACACACTGAAATACTGGCAGCAGCACTTTTTCCCCCTTCTTTAAACTTGATGCGTCTTCGGGTTACAGAATACATATATAATCTTGTTTGAAATGCATTCTTACAGTGAGCTTTTATCACATTGTAGGTGGATCTGGATCTTGCAGGACCTACTTGGCATTGCTTTCTGCCTCAACTTCATGAAGACGATTTCAGTGTCCAATTTCAAGGTACTCTTTTATTCTGAGAGTAACGCCCTCTCTTTCATTATTTGCTTGGTGTTTTTTTTTTTAATAGGCAAACAAAGTGCTTCTACTTTATTTTGACATTTATTGTTTCTTTCCATTAACATGCCCCCCCTGCCCCATTGTCAACAAGACAGAGCTCTGAATATTTAAAGTTCAATATATTATTAGGACTAAAGTATCTAATAAAGTGGTATAATGTTTTAGT
>NW_007580524.1:0-66624 GCF_000690725.1 Stegastes partitus | reverse complement strand
ATTTTTTACTGGTGTCTCATAGATCTGTGTGATTCTTCTGAGTCTCCTGCTTGTGTATGATGTCTTCTTTGTTTTCATCACTCCCTTCTTCACCAAGGTATGTATATGTTGTTTTTTTTTTACAGGATCTCAGGGCTAGAGCAGTACTGTTTTTTCACATGTTGATTTAAAATAGAGATGTTTTCACTTCCATTCCAAAGTATTTCCTGCTTTGCTTTCAATTCTTTTTTTGCCCCAAAGTTTAAAGTCTTTTGACTTCCAATGGACAAAATGAACTGCTGTACAAAATGTCGTTTTTTTGTGGTTGTGTGATCATTTACAAAGGGAACTGTACACACAGTGACATGAAAACACCTAATATCAATAAATATAAGATGTTTTTGCAGCTCTGGATTCATAAACTAATGAGTAACTTTTCTTTGTCAACAGAATGGTGTTAGTATTATGGTGCAGGTTGCCTTGGGCCCGGATGCATCTGGAGAGAAGGTAAAGTCGCTGCACTGCTTTCGGTTTTGAAGGGGAACTCCACCAAATAGTTTTTTGGGCTTTTGCCAAATACATGACTCAAATATCAGAAATCTCATTTGTTTTTGTCAATATGTTGATATTAAGATTCAAGATGATTGGGGGAAAAAAAGGATTTTTTTTTTTTCATGTTGGTTTTACTATCAAACATTATGACAGGTTTTGTATTTAAGAAACATTACTGCCAAAACACTTCTTTAATCTGCAGGCTCCCACATTTAACACTATTCAAGGACTGTCCTTGTTTATAGCTCAAGATGTTAAAAAAGGAAAATCATTTATTTTGTTCGGAGCAGGGGCGGTTGATTTGCCCCAATTATGTTATAACGACCTTTTAAAGTAGAATGTGCATGTGGTTGTCTGGAATCAAAGCCTCTCACTGTAAATCAATGATAAAGGCCCCAAATTTTTAAATCCTGTTTTGCCTCTGATTTTATTCTGAAAGATCTGAGCAAAGGTGGTGAGTTGTATTTTTACCTCCATTTGGGGGTACTCTTAGTCTCCAGTACTGTATTCTGCTTAAAGAATAAGCTATTCCTTTAAATCCAAAAAGACATTGTCCTACTAGTTTCACAATTTGATTAGTTCTTGTGAAGAAGGCAGAAGGTTTTGTCAGAGTTTATTATTACTTTATGGACCTGATCTTTGTCACTTGAAGCATTCCTCTGACAAGGTCGTCCATGATATAAGTTTGTCAGAGTGCCCATCCCTAATTAAGAAATTGAAACACTGTGCCATGAATACATAAACTGGTGTTTAAGAAGAGCAGTGTGCAGAAGTTTGGGATCTTAGGAGGGCAATGGTTTTATCACCAAAGTCATAAACAACCAGCCATAACCGAAGCTTGGTGGAATTCCCTATTGAGTTTGACCTGGCTTTATTAACATCCTGGCTGATCTGCACTGCTTGTTGTTGATGCCCTGAGGGGAACGATAGACGGATTGACTAACTGTGCGCTGGGGTCTGGTGGGCTCTGTCGTAGACACAAGGTAACATGGTGGAGGTCCCTGCTGAACCCCAGGCTCCCTCTGAGAAAGTAAGGCTTGACTTGTTACCCATTAACTACTTTTTTTTTTTTTAATGCTACATTCTGAGGTAGGTGGGAAGGGGTGGGGGAGGTAGATGATTTGCTCTGAGAAATAACCGGTTTCAACTTCTCCCAGATTAATGTGTGATTAATTATCTCCCTTTTTTGTATTGGGCCTTTCTTTTTCTTTACATACTATTCCATATAGCTACACATGGACCACCTAGTGTCTTGTGACCAAAATTCAATCAACAGGACAGTAGCACTAATGAGTATGCTTTACTGTGATTACTTCTCTAGCAGAGAAGCATCTAAAATATAATTATGTGCTGAATCAGTTGTTTGTACTTGAATTTTTTTTTTAGTATCCATCCGGTCCATGTGTACCTATATTGTGTGTTTAATTTTTCTTTTTTATGTGACTATTAGCCACCCTATTAAATCAGGGCACTTATGGGATATATATATACTATTCTTGGCCTTTTCATAAAAGTGAAGCGAGTGAAAGAAACACAGCCCGATTCTCACATGATCATCAGGTGCTGAGAAGTCATTCGCATTTTAAAGGCAGCATTTCTGCTCAAGCTGCATTAGTCTGCAAGTGCTGTTTTAGCGTTTTTTTTCTTCACTGGAGCTATGTTTTGGCATTCTGGACCTCTATCCCTTATTTGTTTTGTATTCATATCTAAGTCAAAATTGCTTCCACGTAAATATCTTAAGGCCTCCGCTTTCTGCAGTTAGAGGTGCCCGCACGATTCAGTCAGGAATGTTAAGCCCTTTCATGTTATTTCAAAGATTTCTTCTGCATTTTCTTGGAACATTGGCTGTCTACACACGCACGCCTCTGTAAGCACAACAAAAATGTGCCAGTTAGCCATTTACTGTGCCAAAGTTTGCATAGTGCAATTATGTGAATTTGTAAAAAAGAAAATAATAATAATTGCTGCTTTAGATGTCACCTAAAGTTGATATAAGTGTTTTATTCTGAAGGTTTAGTTGTTATTGACCATCTAGCCCTTATCCTTATCAGACAGATTTTCAAAAACCTGCCCATCCCGTCCAGTCCTGTGTTTTCCTACATGCAGTCTGGCCAGGTCACTGCTTTGGTGGTCAACAATGTCACTTGAAGCAAATAAAAAAAATGACAGGGAAAGGAGCCACATTAGAGAGCTGGGTATCATTTCCACTATCACTGGACAACAAGTGCAGCGCTGCCAGGGACAAACAACATCACAGGGATTAAGCAGGACATCAGAATACAGGATCAGTATGAAAACCTCTGCGATCTCAGCGATGTTACCAAAAGAAAATTTTAAAAAAATCACTAATACTGCATATGCTAATATGGCTATTCACAGTTGTAGAAATTAATATGAAATCAAGAGCTTGCTGTCAGATTGAATGTATCACAAAGTTTAGCCACTCTATTTGGCTGCATGCAACAACTGCAACAATCCTGCTGTCACAAGTTCTGCCATTTTGAACTTCTAATTAATTTTTTTATTTGTCATAGCTACCAGTGGTGATGCGTGTCCCACGGTTCTCAGCTTGGGCTCAGAACCTGTGTGGGATGCAGTTCTCCATTCTGGGTTATGGGGATATCATTGTTCCAGGTGAGGTTATGTTCTTACATAATGTCTGGAAACTATTTGACCTCAAATAACAATGGCTGCTGATCACCAGTCAGTTAAACTACCGCATATAAAGACCATATGAGCTCTGTTGTGACTTTGCTGTAAACAGTTAATTGCTTTTGGACATTTTAGATGCAAACCCACTACATTCACTTAGCAAATGGTGTCGATACACTACCTAACATCCATGTCAATTAAAGTATTCATTTACTTGAAGTGAAAACAAAAGAGGAAAGCTAGCATAGTGTTAGTACCCAGTAGCTGAATAATCAGGGCACACACTAGAGAACTGTAGCCTCCACAGTTTGATTCTAGCAGGAACTCTTTTCTGTATATTGTCTCTCTCTCCACTCAGTGCCTGATTGCCTTTATACTCTCAACTGTAACTATAAATACCCACATACAGAGAAGAATTTGGGCTGGATGAAAGGCCATTCTGGGTCCTTTTAAAGCCCCTAAACCACCTATGTTGTTGTTGTTGTTGTTGTTGTTGTTGTTGTGTTTTTTTTTTTTGTTTTTTTTTTAATTAACCAAAGACAAAATGCAGCACAATCTCTGAAATCAGACTCAATGAAGGCAAACATTTGTAATGGGATGTATCGTGACCTCTGTGCATTGTTGTTGGTCAAACAGGTCTCCTGGTGGCCTACTGCAGCAGGTTTGATGTTTGGATTAAGAGCAGCAAGAAGATCTACTTTGTCAGCTGCTGCATAGGTACCTCATGTCTCAATCTTTACAATTTTGTTGTACTGTGACTTGCAAAAGGAGGAAAAATAATGCAAAATTATGCAACAAGTGATAAACAGTTTGTCCAATGAATTGTTTATTTACATTACAGGAGAATTGGTGATGCTTAAATATGTCCAGTCTGCCATTTCTTTTTTTTAAATGTTTTTGAACACTGTATCATTTTGCACATATATTGTAATTATTGTGTTGTTGTCTTTCGTTTCCTGCTGTACTACACTTCAGACTAACTTTTTCACTGGTTGTACAGCTGCGACAAATTTCCTCATTTGGTTGCACCTCCCACCTTGTCACAGGCAAAACATATGACTTGCTGAACTTTTTCTTATCGATAGACACTAAAATTTGCTGATGTTCCCTAAATGCCCACATTGCAGGCTGCTGCTGCTTGGTAGCTACGACCGAAATTACATTGAAAATGGTTATCTTGGGGCGCCGCGATAGCTCACTTGAACTGGTGTCTCATGTACAGGGGCTAAAAGTCCCCGGCGCAGTATGGTAGCGAGTTTGAATCCGGCTCGTGACACTTTTCTTCTCCCCTACCTTCCTGTCCCCCTTCTCCACTGTTTTATCAAATAAAGGCACGAAAGGCCAAAAAATAACTTAAAAAGAAAGAAAGAAAGAAAAGAAAATGGTTATCTTACCTTAATTTAGCTGTCCACTAACAGACCTTCACTGAATTCAAGTTTAAAATGTGTGAGGTACAAGCTTTAACTTGACCTTGTCTCTTTCTTTCTGTTTGTGTTTGTGTGTCTCTGTTATTTTCTGTAGCCTATCTGCTGGGAATGTTACTGACATTTACTGTGATGCTGCTGTCAGGGATGGGACAGCCTGCTCTTCTCTACTTAGTGCCCTTTACCCTGATAACCTCTGCTGTGGTGGCAGGGTGCAGGGGAGAGATGAGGATGTTCTGGGCAGGAACCTCCTATGAGGTGAGGCAAGCAGAGAAAAAATACAAAGTGTTTGACAGCTGCACTTGTATGTCTTCAGTGCTTTCAAACAGATTTCCCTGTTTCTGTGATAGTTGATTGTCACCACCAGTTCATGGAAAGACAGTCAACACAGTGCTATTCTGAAGCCCAAAGGCTCATTGTCCAGATGTATGGTCACTGCTAAACACTAGGACAGCGTTGTAAATATTTACAATGCTAATGTGCCTAACATGCTTCAGTTGCAAGCTTCCTGTGCATAACATAATAAAACCTTCCCTGTTCAGCAAAAAAAGGCCATTTCCTGATCAGCCTTGCTTAATGATTTGTCTCCACCAATTTGTTGCAGTCCTGAGAACAAAACTTATCTGCGTCATTAGCCTGCATCAGTTCTACTTTGCCAAGCAGCTATTTTGTCATGCAACTAAATTGGGAGGGAGAAACTGCGCCCACCAGACACCTGAGGCTCTAGAGAAGAACATGCAGTGCATCATTATTGGGACTTAAGTTATCATCCAAACCCCTTTTGAATGTAACTTTTTTTTTTTAACATCACTTAGTTCTCTGCAGCTGGAAATGCTGAGTAAACAGTGCAGCATGTCTACACTGTCATTGCTCTTATTACAGGCTTACACTGAAGAGAACACCAAGAGTCAGCCACATGAGGGATTATGACCAATTCTACTCCAGTTAAGGGTTGTTTTCTGGCTCAGAATGGGCCTTTGAGGGATAGCTGTGCACGACATTCACCAGGATTTGTCCACTTACAAAAAAATGTAAAGGAGCAATACAACAATAAGTTCACCTGTCAGATGATTTTCAAAGCAGTTTTATAGTTCTTTTCCAAACCATTCCTTTACTTCCCAGCCAGTCACTGATATCAGTTTTTGCTTGTATAGCATGAAATCCTGACTTAACATATTCCTGGTTCACGGTACAGGACTTTTGGGCCGTTTTACAGACGTTTCACGCCTCCTGATAATCGAAGGACAAATCTTGTCTAGGACCTGATCTGAACCGATGGTCGGTACATACTATGTGGTGGTGTGAGGGTTTCACAGATTAAACCTCCAGAACTGTTCACAAACGTATTAGGGTAACTAATAATTAAGATCCACCTCCAGCTCTTACTGAAGAATAGACAACCTGTGTCGACTTTATCTTCCCAACCATTTGTTTGTCCAGACTCGTTAAGCCTTCTGCTTCTTCTTCTTTTTTCTTTTTTTTTTTTTTTTAATTCTAACTGCAAAGTATTATTATTGTTACACTACGTCTCAGAATTGTTTAATTGTGCTTCCCATATGAGCATCTGAAGAACATCCTGTGGTGTGGGATGACCCATTATTTGCCAGTGTTGTCATGAGCTAGTGATGAGAGAGAAAAATACCTTTGAAGTTTCTCCTGAGGTGCATGATGTAACCTGACGTCAAAACACGTCAGGATTTTACAACTTCTGTATTGTAAACCCCAATATCACTGTAACTTGAAATTCCGTAGTTGTTAAGAGTTTCAGGTTTCTGCAGATTTACATGTTGGACTGGCAAGAACAGACTAAAGCATCAACTGCCCTCTTTGGACAACATTGTTTATAGAAATTCACGCCAAAATACTGACATTTCTTATCCAGAGATTCAAGATAAACTCAAAACATTCACATTCTGAGACATTTGCATGGATGCTGGATGTGAGTATGTGTGTGAGAGAGCTCAGGACAGAGATATGATTCTGACCTGCCTTCATTTTCACCAGGTCTTGGACTCATCCAGAGAGCCTTTGCTGCCAGGTGTGCTTCCCTCCAACCCAGAACTCTCCCCCTGCATCTTTCTTGTCCTTAGTGTTGCTCGCTGCAGTGCCTTTTTTTTCCTCTTACCAGCTTCTTTGGTTTTTTTAATGACTGTTACTTCGTCTTTTGACATTTTAACTACTGATTTCCAGGGTCAACGTAGTATTCAAAGAAAAATAGACGTTAACACCTTTATAATACAAAGACACAGTAGTGTTGTGCTTTGATTGACCACTAGATGTCTCTAGTTGACTAAAAATAATCTGAGCTGAAGCAGCCTTGTCTTAAAGCTGTGACCCTGGAACACCATTAATTAGGGTCCGAGGACCCCTACTTGTTTCATTTCTTTATTTCTGCAGCTTTTTATGTTTGCAGTTTATCAGTATTATTTTCTTTCTGTACTCATCCATGTTTTCCAGTAAACAGGAATTAACACTCTTACCCATCCATCCTTCACGCAGATCACGCTCGTGTTGCCCTCTGTACGTTGTTGCTTGCAGTTAATGTGGGAGAGCTGTGGCATGAATTTAGGGATGTCTTTTCTTTGTGATTTGGTACTTGTACATGCAGTATGCATTACAAATTGCAATCCCATCCAAGTTACTGTCTGTCTTCGTGTGGGTGGTGTTTAGTGAACTGAAAGCAATAAACTGATGAACGTTTTCTTTCCTTTCTTTAGAGGGAAGAACTGACCGCTCCGTAGACGCTGAGAGATGCTGATGTACAGTCCTGAGGATGGATCCAACTGCTGGATGCTTTTTTTTTTTTAAATGACATTTTATTACTACATTTGCGACGCAAGGGAATACGTGTTATTGATCCTAAAGTGATGTGGTTTAATTTTGATTGAAGAGTTTGTAGGTGGGTCAGAGATGTTTAAACAGTTTAAAAAAAAAAAAAAAAAAAACGTGTTTAGTGCCTGAAAGATCTGTTAGGTTTACTCTCAGAAAACTGTAACAACTTTGCCTTGGTGATGTTTGCATATAACAAAATGAAGAACGCACTTTATAATATTCAGCTTGACACTTGGTTGATCGGGGGAGGGTCAGGGGGTTTTAAATTACTTGTACCTACATTATAAGTTTTGATAACCGGGGTTTCTGTGTAATCTGTTTGTACGATGTGATTTCTTTCATTGCCTTTCTGAAATGAAGAGCTTCTGTATAATGTTCTTGTACATGGATTTTCTTTTTTTTGTTTCCTCCCCTTCCTCCCATTTACACTTTCTTTTTTGTTAGAGGACAAAATCTTGCTGTACATAAACAGCACTTTATCGGACAAGCAAACACCTGATAGACATGTGGAAGACTCTGTGTTTTGTTAGGGAGCCAGAGGCCTGATAGTGTCAGGCATGAATAATTAAAATAAACACCACAACAAAGGAAGTTGCTGCCGTATAGAGCATTAAACAGAGCTGGCGCGTTTCCATCTCTGACAGAGCTCTCTGTGTTAAAGCAAGTCCACTGGAATTACGGGTGTCTGTAGGCCTTAAAGTTACTGAGCAGGAGCAGACCAGCACAGACACACCTCTGACCGGTCATAAAAACACTTGTCATCCACAGTTTGTAAGTTAAATGCTTCCATTCCGATGTACTGTACCACCATTTAAGTCCCATTTTATTTCACTCTGAAATGTGCATTCTAGTGATTATGGTTGCTTTTTTTTCCCCAAACATGATTCTAAGAAAAGAAACTAAATTGGCAGCTATGAAATATTCTGTAAGGCTTTACTTTCCTTCCAAACCCTTATCTGGGACAATTGTAATTTATGACTGCTGGTATCTGTTGACTTAACAGCCCTAAAACTACAGAAAGCCGTATATAGCACCATTATCTAACAAGGCACCCTTAACATGTCATATAAGGATTAATAAGTAGCCTTTTCTGGACTCGTTAGAAACCATTAATGACAAGTTTTGGTGGCCTGGTGGAAGCATTCTGTGGTTGGTTGTCTTGTAATATTGCAGATTCATACTTTCTAAATGTGAATGAGTCAGAAATGAGAGATGTTTGCAATGACTCACTATGTACAGGTAATAAATAATAAATGGATTCTGGTCATAGTGCAAATCTTTGACCAGAAGGGTCCTCTGGAGGGGTCTTGCAGATGAATTAATCCTAAACCCAGCAGTGGGATAAAAGCATGTTATCATTTAAAAACTATTCAAAGTTACACAATTTATCAGAGCTAGTTAAAAACCCACAAGACTGGAATTATTTATGAGCTGTTCCACTGAAAAAAAAGCTTAAAATCGTGATATGTATTTATTTATTAAAGCCCTTTAATCCACAATTTAAAACTTTGCAAAAAGAAAATAAAAATAATATGCAAGAATTAGATTCTAAAAATAAGAAGGAGGAAGAAACCCCCACAGATAGGAGATGAGTGTGGAAACAAGTAGTCAAACATCTGGAGACACTTTCTTCTTCTTCTTCTAGCGTTTGTAACATCTGTGGGCAAAATATTGTACATGCTCATTCTTTTTTATTTATTTTTTTATTTTTGTAAAGCAAACGAAGTAAGACCAACTGTCTGTGTTCGTGATATATGGTTTAAAACTTTGGTATATTGCGCAGAGGACATTTCACATGGTATTGCAGTTAAAATAAAATAGAAAATAAAAAAAGAGCCGACCGTGAGTGAAAATGCGACAGGAGGAAACAAGGCTCAGAAGGTTTAAAAGGTTTACGTGTTTAAAGACAATATGGATGAAGACTAAGAGAAGGCAACCCCAGCTTCGTTGTCACAAATGACCTCGAACAGATCTGTAATTTTAGGGGGTAAATTATCCATACAGCTAATATGTATAAACCACCGGTACATAGTCAGAAAGTGGATCCAGCGGTTGTTATTTTAAAGGTCATCTCACAGCGTTTGCCCTCAGCCAGGCTACACAAGTGAGGCAGGACGAGCACAGGTGAATTAATCTTTTTAGCTGCTTGTTTGTATTTATTAGGAAGTAAAACAAAGCGCACATGTGGCCGCTGGCTCCGCCTCAGCCATGTGACAGTGAGCTGGCTGAGTCAGCCGGCTCGTCATGCAGCGTCAGTCTGGAGTCGCACAATTATGAAAAAGCAACCTTCCGTTGGAGCTGCAGCCGAAGCGGATCTCTCCAACCTCCACCGGGCTTTCCTTCCAAGGCTAACCGAGAGCACCGCCGATAGATGGATAAAAGCCACGACAGAGCTCTTCCTGCGTCTCAACGGTGAAGAGAATGGTATGTTGTCCTCCGTGGGTGGCCAGCTGCCTCCTCGGGCTTTTATAGTCTTGTTAAATTGGCGCGGAGGATCGTCGTGACTGATCGGGGGCTTTGAGTGGCAGGTCCCCCCGTGCATGCTGCCTCCTGCCTGTCAGGCACCCAGCCGGGGTCCCGCTGCTATTTGCTGTGTTTGCCGACTGTCTGGGTGTTCGGCTAAAACACCGTAACACGAACGCAGCAAGTAGAGTTTACACGGTGACACACTGTCTAGCAACAAAACCCCAAAATCACACACGGGCGTAACGTTAGCAGGCTAAATAGCTAGCTCGCTAGCGCTAAATGCTAGTCCTTAACCTAAGCTAACTAGCTAAAGCAGCTGCGGTAGCTGGCTGCTGTTAGCGGCGCTTTCTGTGCCGTAAGATAACAGAGACGGAGCTTTTGTTCACCAAATAATCAGCAAGACACGGATCTGATAATATCGTGGCGTCAGGAGGAGCTGGCACTTGATTGAGACACAATTCTTCCAGCTGTCTCGGATGTCGGACAAGACACGCTGTCATTGCCAGTAACAAGTCAATGCCACCTTGAGCGGCTGCCAAGGCTGTTCAGACTGAACGCTTTTTATTCGGGAAAAAGTAAAGTGGTGTTCAAACGGTGCGTTTATTAGCTCAGACTTCCGATAAACCCGCTGCACGCCCTCTGGTGACTGTGTGCTATCTGGTGAGAGGTGAATGTTTCAGGCCTGCTGCAGACGTTGTTGTCCCAACATCACTGTTTGTAAGTTGTAATTTCTCCTCTTCGTGACAAGCGCTGCCTCCTCGTTTTTTTTTCTTCCCCCCTCCAAAGAATTTCCTGTCTCGTCCTTGTCGTTCCGCAGAATGAGCAGACATGGAAGAAGGCTCATAGCCACAGCTGTGACTCACATCTGACCACAGTGTTGTTGGTACACAGCTGCATAAAGTGACCCTATCGACATTGATGATACTGTGATGTTCGTCGTGATGGTAGTTTAGGCTGGAGGTCATCTAAAACTGTGTATTATGACTTGATGCACTGTTTTCTGCTTTTCTCATGCTGTTACCATAGATCAGTAAAAAGGGAGAGCTACATATGGCACAATCTTCTATTGTCATGTGCCCTACCTCTTTTCTTTTTTTGTTGAAGATTATATTGGCACTTTAAAGAACTTTTGTCCTCCCATCAAAAGACAGACACACAATGTTTTAAAGTACAAACAAGAATTAGTCATTTATACTAATATAGCTACAGAATTTGTCGTTGGAGTCAAATCAGATTTTTAGCAGATGGTGTTGTTTAACTGTTCTGTGGCTTGTAAGATGAGAAACATGTCACATGATGCCTAATCTGCCGTCCCACATTATTACATCGATATATTGATATTTGTCCTTTTCCTCCAAGATATCTACCCTTTATTCATTGAGGCAGCCGGAGCCGTTTTTTTTTTTTTTGTCTTTTCTTTCTCACAGAGCCGGTCTGAGCTGGTCACATGCCCCAGCTTACCTCTGGATGCTGCTGCTCTGAGCGGTCTGTCAGGAACGGGGTGATTCGAACTAATGCTGCTTCATCAGAGCAGTCGGCGTGATTTGATGTCTATCACCGGCAACATAGATAGAATTTTGTTATTGCAAGTCACAGACTCTTACGTAATGGTGGGTGGTTTAACTGGTCATCAGCTTGGGCTTTAGTTCCCTGTGAGCTGGTAGAAAATGGTCTTGCATCATTCTGTGCTCCAGAATAGAGTGTAGCACTGTGGGCACGCGTGTGTGTGTGACTGTAGTGACTGTGGCATGTGTCTCTGAGCTTTGGTATCTCATGTTCCAGTCCATTTGCACCACTCGTACAGAAGCTCTTTTGAAGATGCCTGATAAAGTTTTTTCAGTGGTGCTGGACTGGGGCTTTCAAAAAATTGGTCACAGTCACAGTTTGTTGATTTTATGAATGGACCGCTCCTCTGTAGTATCCAGCTTACTGTTTCCTCTCCGTCTGCAGTGCGTAGCTGCCGGTCAGGCGCAGAGCTGACTTGCATGTTTTGTGAACTGCCCAAAAAGAGCTGCATTGGATTCAACTTGGTGCATATCTTATGTTGCTGTTAGGCTGACGCAAACTAGAGGTATGCATGTTTCTACTTTTTATTTTATTCAATAGCAAAGATATGAAGCAATAACTTGGCGCTGTCCGTGCTGCTGCCTCCTAACTTCAGACTGCTGGAACCTGGATTTCTTACATTCACACATAACCATGAGCAGCAGATGTTGGGAAGAGAAGTCATCACATGCTTTACAACACTTGATTATACAGCTGCCTGAAGGTAGGACTGAGGGTGGCATGCTAGCTTTGTATCAGCTCATGCTGTGCTGTCTTTTAGAGCTTTGCCCAGGGGGCACGAGTGTGAGAGCTGAAGAGCCATCACACTTTGGTCTCATGACTGTATGGGCTTCAGCATGAAGCCTTCCAGGAATCTTATCAGAAGGCTACAGTGAACACGTTCCCTCCATTTAACATTCTTTTATAAGTCTAGATCTTATAATACACATTTATTAGCCCTGGCTTACTTAAAATCTCTCAAAGTTTGTAATATATTCTCTGTTATTGAAGTTAATTTATGCAGGCCTACTTTTATGCCACTTTGACCCAATCAGAAAGATTACAATCTCCTCAACACACTTCATTGCACCAGGGATTGAACACAGACGTTTTACGTGGTGGTCTCCTGAGTGCTGTAAACCCGAGACTTGGATTTGAGCCACAGTTCATCAAAATAACGTCGGCTTGTGTTACGGCCAATACACGTTTTTCACGTCTGCAAGAGTCGTCTTGACATAAATTTCCTTATTTCACCAAGTCCGCAAGGGTCAGTGTAGACACCTTTCCGGATGTCCTTGTGCAGCTTAAACTTTGCGACTACCTGGACTGTATGCACTTCAAGTGTGCCAGCTGCACATGTGCCAAATGCTACTTGAAACCAATCCTTGTTTTGAGGAGACTATACAAGGAAGTTTGTCATATCCTTTGCAATCATTGCCAGAGTTGTGATTGAAATATTTGCAAATATTTCCAACCTTTACACAGCTGCTGTATTCGCTCCAGAAACACAAAGCCACAGTTTTCCAGTATCGTTGTCAGGTCTGAAAAATTAAAATACCCAAGTCGTTTTGTACAAGAACTTTGCAGCTCAGTCTTTTTATTTTGTCCACCGTTCATTAAAATGACTTGAAGGGACATGACCTCAGCCAACAGCTTTAAAAGCAAAATGTTCAACTCTGCCAGAGCTGCTGCCTTGTTGTTCACGTGTTATTGTTCAGGGACTTGTTAGATATGATTTAGGAAAGCTTCAGACTTAAGACCTTGATTTTGGATTGATTTCAAATAACTCGAGATTTGACTTGGTCCAAACCAAAAAGACTTAAAAACAGCTTGGATCCTGGCATGTCTCTTGTCCTTATTTGTTGTTTTTTTGTCATTTATTGGAGAGCTACAACTGGCTGTAAATCACTGACATCTGACAAACTGACATCTTAAAATGTCTTGTTCTGTCCAGCCAGTCTAAAGATATTTAATTTACTCTGATGTAAGAAGAAAAAAAAACCTTTATTGTTAAGAAGAACGGGTAGGATTAAATTAATCAACATTGTTTTCCTATGATGTGTCTCAGCTCAAAGGGAACAGCGATAAGGAATCAACGTTGTGGCATGGAAACACTCATGACAGGAGCCTTAGCTCACTGTACCGTGGAGAATGCCCCAGTTCTGAGTCCATGCTTGCGGCCATAGCACCAGTGGTGCAGTTGCAATTCTTGTAAAATATATTGTGTTTATGATTGACGTTTTTTTTTTAATGCTGATTAAAAACAACAATAACGTTTCTGTTTCTTTGGCTTCCAACCCAAACCTTTATTTCTATCTTCTACCACCAGGAATGGGAAACTGCTGGAAGCCATATCACATTCGGTGCGCTTTCATAACAGTTTCTGAAAGTAAATGGAGACAAAAATAAAGCAGAAATTAATTTGGATGCTTCTGCCGGTTCTCTGAGAACCACTCTTCTGTTTGGCTACTGCTCATACTAAAGTGCTGACCCCATTGCTTCCACTCTTTCTAATGGGTAATTGAATTGCCAGGCCAGATGTTATCTCAGCCCGTGTTACGTCAGGCAGAGCCAGAGGAATGATGGGTTGACCACGACCAGCCAGCCTTGTTGCACTGTTGGGAAAAAGAAGGAGGGGGTGGAGGAAGAGCTCAGTTGGCAAGCTTTCTGACTTAAGAGTTCATGTTCTTGTGTGTTGTTAGGGGATGACAGTCAGAAAATAAAAGCGACGGTACGTGACCAAAATTTGTGTCTCTCCATATGAGCACATTTGTTTCCACACATGGTTGGCCATTAACAAAACTCTCAGCATGTCACACTGAGATGGACAGAAAGGTGCCGGGTTCTGTTTTTGTACAGGAACAGGGTAATCATAAAACCTGGAGCTCAGAGAAAGAAGCCAGAGAGGAAGAGGGAGGGAGCAGGGAAGTGGAGAGTGAGAGCGTATGTTGGCAGGGGCTCTAAAGCTCAAGTCTTTTGTTGCCTGACATTCTCAGGTACCATGGTTACAGGTTAGCAGAGCACAGTCCTGCTCTATTTGCCTCATTAACACTTTGTTAGGTTGCGTTGCATCAAAGAGACAGGGGCGTTTTTGTTGAAAGCATTCCTCCACCGGCACCGAGACCTCCCATAAGTCATCGGGTGTGTCTCACTTCGGCCACTCGTTCAGCAGGTAGTGAAACTCTACACACTGAATTAGATTACAGACACTGATTAGGTGGCTGATTCAGTCACCATGGGGGCAGTGAAGAGTGAATGACTCGCGGTACAGATAAAAGGCATCACTGCCTTTTAACTTCACGGCATGTCATCCACAACATCGGACAGGCTGCAAACTAAAGTTAATAAAAGTGTCATGTCTTTGAATAGGGCTGCATTTATCCAAAGAAAATGTTTGTCGAATGAAATCGTGCCTATCTTCAAACAAGTGGTCGTGGCAGGGAAAAAAAGTCTGTCTATTGTCTGTAGATAAACTAAGTATACTGGATGCACCTTATTAACCCAAATGAATTAGACATAAACTAGTATTTGCAACATAATAAACCACTTTAACCCGGTTATTTTGTAAGTAATAAAAAAAACTGGGATCACACCAGTGTGCACCTGCCTGTGTTCATATGACTTCTGACAGAAGCACTGCATCAGCTCATGATCTCAACTATTGAGGAAGTTATACCTCAGAAAAATTTGCCTTTTGTTTTTAGATGTATGCCATGTGGGTTGTCGATCTATTATATGTAAAGTAAACATAAACTAAATAAGTTAGACCTAGAAGTCTCCATTAGGTTGGGCAAAATGCAGGGGTGTTCACAGGTTGTCTGTTCAGCAAAAAATAATGGATTAATTATGGAATTCTACTGATTTAGAGCTTTTCTCCCTGTAAAAATAACCCTGTTGTCATCTAGCCAACGAGAGTTTGGTCAGGTGAGAGCTTCTTAACCAACCAGTCGACCTGAACAGACAACAGTCCTGTTTTTTACCAGATGGAGCTGTAACAGTGATGCTGTTGTACTTTTAAACTGACAGTTCAGAGGCATTACAGTTGGGAAAATGCTGCTAATTGGCTCACCGATATCTAACCTCTGATTGGCTGCATTGTGTTTTCCCTCTACCAGGGTGACAAAGCGTACATTACATACAGATCCTCATGTTTTATTGTTGAATGTGTTCATGTACCAGGATATACTCGTGTCATGTACAAGATGAGAGTTGTCAGGTGCTGATGAAACCGAGAAAACTAATACAAAATCAAATACAGACTTCTTTTTTTTTTTTTTTTCTTTTTGGCCTTTTTGCCTTAATTTAATCGTACAGTGAAGAGAGAGAGACAGGAAAGTGGGGGAGAAGAATGGGGGAAGGACTTTCAGCAAAGGGTCACGAGCGGGACTCGAACTCACGACCGCTGCGTCAGGGACTTTAGCCCCTGTGCATGGGACGCCAGCTCAAATACACTGACTTTAAGAAATAGTTTTAAAAATGCAATTATTCTGTTTCTTGCAGAAATTTGGTGTGATGTTGTGATTAATGGCATTCTTGTGTGTTTGAGCATGTGTGCTTGTAATATGCAGCCAGAGCCAGTTAGCTTAGCTTCAAAAAAGAGTAGAAGGAGGGAGAAACAGCTGGCTTAGCTCTGTAAAAAGGTTTTTTAAAGCTTTAAATGTGCTTTTATGGACATATTTTCTCCAATGTTGAACTGTGTTGGTTCTACTTTCAGAGCTGTGCATAGGATTTGTGGAATAATATCAACTATTCAGCTGCACCCACTTTTTTTATTTCACTCCTAAATAAGTGGTTTTGGTAATTGAGGGCTGGTCTGTACTGTGTGGTTAACTCAGGGTTCAGGGCAAGGTTCATCCAAAACATATATCCATATATAAAGCGGTGATAATTCCCACTGCTGAGATAATAATGTACACCTACAGAAACCATCGTACTTATCAGATTATCTGCTAGATCACAGTAAATTGTTGGTGGTGGAGATTCTCACTTTCAGTCCGAGAAGCATTTCATCATAAATGAGGTTTAGAATTACACTATTAAAGCTCCTTCTGGGAGACTTTCATCTGAGATGTAGTGAGCTCCTAATTCACCAGTGTTCTCCAGCACTGTGTGAATAGTTAAAGAGAAAAAAAATAAAAAATCATATGTGGACACAGCAAATGCAGAGTTTTTCCATGTGGGAGACCTTCCGTGTGTGCAAATACAACTCTGTAACTGCCCTAGTTTCCTGTCTGCCTCTCCGCTATTGACTGTCCAATAAAGGCACCAGAAAAATCATTAAACCTGTATGTTAACCTATGCTTGGGGCTCTGTATGTAAAGCGCTCTACTGTGTGTGCCATTCTACTACATTAGTTTGATGTCTTTGTTTTTCTTGATCGTGGCATTTTTTTTCCCACACCGTATCCCTGATGGAAATGAAGCAGGCATCTCAAAGTGCGGAGAGCCTTGAGTTTCTGTGTGTTTTCGCCGCATAGATCACAGTTGGTGGTGTGTCGTCAGTAGACATCTAGGTATATATCATTGAGGCCTCTGCCCATCCGCTAATCCTCTCCCACACCCCCGCCTCCCTCGCCTCTTTCTCCCCAGCCTAAGTATAATATCTAGTTTGTCTCAGACACATTCATCTGCCCCCTGAGTGGCTTCTTACAGATTAACAGTGGATGGAGTTTGGAGGCTGCAACCTCTCACTGATCACTCAGCTTTTAACTCGAGGCCGGATCTGTGTGGTAACCGTATCGCTGTAGACTTTGAGACCTACATGGAAGTTGCGTGCTTCTTCGGCAACCAAGAGTACAGTGAATTGTTGCTTATGAACCAGTGCTTGGGGGAGACTGCGGTGGCTGTGGTTTGTCCAGGAGATGCATGAAGGAGCCTTGGCATGTTCCTGTACAAAGCCCTTAAACACAGAGATGAAGAGGAGGACATCCAGGTACACATTCGGTGGCTCGCTGGCACCGATCAAGCGGTGGGATGACCTGTTTACTGAGATGTAGAAGCGCTAGTTGTTGTAGAAAGAACCGAACCCTGGTAACGACGACTTGAAACTTTTTTTTTTGCTAAATCACCTGTTTTCATGTTGTTTATATCCTGTTGACACTGGGGGTCACGTGCAGGTAGCTCCAGTAAAAAAAATGCTGCCGTAAAAAAACTATTGTTAGGGTTTCAGGAATTGCTGAAATACTTTGGTGTAGAGCAGGTGATGGTGTTTGCAGGTTTCCCTCTTTGTGCTGGGAAGGATTAATGGTGCTAATCACCCCCGGGTTCCTTGGAGCTTTACTGGACGAACAATAAGGCATTACTTGAGAATTCCTGTAACATAAACCCTTGTTATGAAAAACTGCTCTGACAGAATGAGAGTATTTCATTGCACAGATAGATACCTGTAGTCCTTCTGAACTCTAGTAATCAGGATTATGTGTTTAATTTAGGATTTTTATTTGGTAAGCCCTGTAGTCCTTCTGATTTTACAAGGATTAAAAGGTCCAGGATCCATTTTGCACTTTCAGAACGTTTTCAGTTCATTATTTACAAAAAAAAACAAACATTGTTTTAACTTAAGTTAAAAAAAAAAATCCACCTCTGTATTTACTCGTGTTTTTTGAAGCAACAAATGTTTGTGCAAACACTGTACAGGACAAACTTGGTTTTCAACATCCTTAGGGGACAATTTTCTTGACTTGTATCTTGAATTCATTAAATGCAACCGTAATGAACCCATAAACAGAAACCGTAGGAGCATCAGCTGCTGTCCACTGCTCACAACTGTTTCTCTTTCTTCACAGTCCCAGAAACCCTGGATAGAAAGCACTTTCACCAAGAGGGAATGTGTGTACATACTTCCAGTGTCAAAGGACCCCCACAGGTATGTGCTTAGAAGTACTGTAGTGTGTCTTCTGGTGATAGCCATGGAAACGCTCTAATTGCATGGTGTGTGTTAAAGCAGGTCCAAACCCTAACCACTACTCTCCAAAGGGTAAATGAGTCTGTTTTAATGTTTATGTCTGTCACTGTAATTACACATTTAAGTTAGAGGGAAGGCCAGAGATTAACCTGTGTCATATCTTCTCCCAGTCTCAAGAATAGGATTTATGTCATTTATTTTCTTGTGTACGGATATTTAAAAGTTAAAAACAGGAATTTTTGTTGTTTGTACCTCAAGCGTGTTGGTGTTCCTTTGTCAGATAGATCAGGATTTTTCTGCAGACTTGCTGGAATCTTGCAAAGCGGTGTTAAAATTGTGTGTAGGCTTCTTCTTGGCTTGTCACGAAGAGCGCTCATGCGAGTGCATGCGAAGCACTTACAAAGTAGCTCAATTAAAGGTACAGTAGCGGATATGAAGATTCATCCAGCTCCAGAGAAACAGACAACGAAAAGGCAACATTTTATTTGAGAAATTCTTGGTAATTTAATATTAAGCAGAAGTGTCGCTACATGTATTTATTGTTTAACCGTCCCCTTTGTGAGTAAGCCATTATTGTTTTGAGTCACATTTTCAGGAGTTTGGCTGCCCTCCTTTCCTCTCATAAACTCACAATGAAACTGAGTGACTCTTTTTCCTGTGTTTTCTTTTGCATCAATTATTTGCTACCGGCTTTTCTTCGTTAACTACTGTTGCTCTGAGATGACGGGTCAGAGGTGTCAGTGAACATAGGCTCCTTTAACATCAGGTCAAAGGCCTGCTTGTGACTACAATCAAAGTGAAAGTCCCTTTGGCAGTTTTCATAACTCTCTTGGTTAAAGGCCAATCTAACCGGGCTCAGTTCCCAGCTGACAGATAACCTTCCTTAATGTCCTCAAACAGCTTTGTTTCCAGAGAAACTCCTTCTCACCAAGAGAGATCAGCCCATTAGCTCTGTACTATAATTATGTTTTTAGCGTTGCAAATGCCCTTAATGTTTACGTGGTCTAGATTTATTTATATTCGAACGATTGATTGATATTGTTGGTGTGAAATTCCTTCCAGATGCCTTCCAGGATGCCAGGTTTGCCAACAGCTAGTCCGGTAAGTGTTTGTTTGGTCATTCTCTATTATCTAACAGGATTAGCCTGGGAGGATACATGCTAAGCTGGGTACTTTACACCAGAAAAAAAACCCAGGGGCAAATTCTTTTTCAGTGTAATTCCGCTGAACAACAGCCCTCCTCAGGAAACTATTAGATTTCAGGCTGTGTGTGTCAGGTTACACATTCTCCCTTAAGGCAAATAAAGGAGGTGAGAAAGCAAAAATACTTTGGTTGGTTATGACTTATAATAATAATAATAATAATAATAATAATATTTTGTTGATGCGGCACGAGTCTTTTGTCACTGGTATTAGGATACAAGTTTTCTGTTTCTGACTTTTATTTAATAATCAGATTCAGGCTTTGGATGTTACAGATGTCTTCTAAATCTTTTTTGTCATTTTTGAAACAATGGGTCGTCTTGTGATTTCATCTCAGGCACACGAAAGTAGACGTCCTACTTCCAGTGGCTGCCTATCGATATTGTGAGCAGAAAATACTGCCGTGAACAGATTGTAACAAATGTGGTTGTTGAGCTAATCAAGCTAGCATTAGCTCCATGCTTAGGCTTCCATTGACTTTAAAATGTTAATGCAAAATTATCTCAAAGAAGCATGGGATGGTTATGGAGATGACATTTTGCTGAGGACTGAGGCTAAAGCTGCTTGTTCCAGGCAACTGTTCAGTAGTTTCCAAGAAATATGTTACTCATGTCGTAGTTAAAATAGGAATCAACCCTGACTATCTGAACATCACCAATAATTCAGTAATTTCCCAGACTGGGATAAATAATGTATTTTTCTATTCTCTTCTATTCTGTTCAATGTTCATGTTTTTTTCTGATGTATTGCGTAATGTTTTCATGGACTGAAGAGCCCAGTGTTTCCTCAAGGTTACAACTATTCTGCTTTTGAAACCTGTTTGTTTTAAATAGATTTTTTTTTTTTTTTAACGTTGCCACTTTTCTATGATTTGCTTTGTTCTGCAACTCTGCGCCATTACACAAGTGTATTATTGTACTAACAATTGTCAATGATTCTGTTCATCTTGAAGATGCTGCTGTGGGCGGCTGGTGCGGCAGCATGTTGGCTTCACAGCCAGCTTGGCCACGAAGTACTCGGATGTGAAGTTGGGTGAAAATCCCAACCTGTCCATGCCCGAGCTGGAGGAGTGGTCAGTGGAAAAACACACAGAGGCGAGCCCCACTGACGCCTATGGTGTCATCAACTTCCAGGGAGGGTCTCACTCATACAGGGCCAAGGTAGGAGGGCAAATTCTTCTCTGCTAAAGGGCATGTGCTTTTGTGGAAGATAATCGAGAAAATGTTCATTGCCATTTTGCTCAATCTAGAGTTGCCTGGTCCAGCTTACTATGTCATAAATAACCAATCGCTTCAATTGGAGCTGATGAAAGAGAAAAGGAAAATAAATGTTATCCCTGCTGTTTGATAGCAGTGCACATTATTAAAAGCTTGCTTATTTACAGATTTTTGGTTGATAAATGTTGAATTAATGATTTTTTAAAACAACAACAAAAAACATTTGTTGATTTCAACATCAATAAGTGTGACTTCTACTGCTTTCTTCATCTTCATGTGTTCGTCTGAACATTCTTTTTCTTCTGCAAACGTGGACAGTATGTGCGTTTGTCCCACGACTCGCGGCCAGAGAGCATCCTGCGGCTGATGCTGAAGGAGTGGCATATGGAGCTTCCCAAGATCCTCATCTCTGTCCATGGAGGAGTTCAGAACTTTGAGCTGCACCCTCGCATCAAGCAGGTGGTGGGCAAGGGCCTGATCAAAGCTGCAGTCACCACTGGGGCCTGGATTCTCACCGGAGGGGTCAACACAGGCACGTAGTCAGAGAAAGATTATTTGATTTTTCACTTCCTGTGGAAAGAACAGAGTTCCCCTCCTGATTGTGTAGTTTCTAGAAGGCTATTAAGTTTAGATTTCGTTGAATTCCAGACAGGGAAAGTCCGGCTGTTACAGGTTAGGGAACATGTGGGGATTTCATAGTTTTTGTTGACAGGACTTTACCACAGTGTATTATTTACTAACTTTTAAATGCATGAAATGTATGTCTTCATCCCTTTGTCCACAACAAGCCTAACATTCATTTAAAGTAGACTGGTAGTTGTCAAACTCTACATGGTATTGCTTGTAGTTCTCTTACAAAACTTGCAGGTTCGTGTTTAACATGCTGCAGGAACTGTAGCTGTTGTGAAAAACCAGTTCTGTGCATGTCAAAATATGCCTACAGGAAAGAAAATGAGAAGTCGTCATGTCAGTGTCTACCATCATGCTTTATTAGTGGATGTGTGTTTGTAAAGTGGGGCTATTTAAAATAGCAATCAGCACACCATGCATAGGTTGTTTTGTTTTTCAGATGCAATTTTCCCACAGCAAAAACAACAACGTGCATTTCTTTCATGTTACTTTGTTGCCTGTAGTTCAAACACATCGACTTGGCGGCTGTTGCTGTGGGTTTCCTTACCTGTAGGTGGCAGAGCTTGGCTCAGTGCTCAGACTGGTTTCAGCACTTTGCATCTGTGACATTTGGCTTCTTTGTTACGAGCAAATGTCATTAAATGTAATTAAACTGATGAACACAAAATGTCCTCTGACATCAGCGTCCAAATGAAAAATACTTTTATTGATGTTGACATTGCTGATTAAAGGTGCAGCCGGATAGCTATGTCCCCTCACAAATATTAATTAGAGAGTTTACTAAAAGAACACTCACAGCTACATTATATGCAAACTAACCAAAACACACAGCCACCGTGAGGGTGATGCGCTGATGTTGCAGAAGTTCTAATACTGGCCTCTAAGCATGTCATTTGGCTGTGAGTCGTGACTGAGGTGTGTCTGCAGCCACAGAGCGGCGTTAAGATGGTGTGGTCTGATCATAGTGTTTAAATCATTACTCACAGGGTCAATTACCCAGACCAGTGATTACTTTTAATGCCTCTCTGGCACCCTGGCCAGTTTGGATGGTCTCTTGGCTCACAAATTACTGCTGAATCCATGAAATCCATTAGCTGAGGATTGTGGTTCACAAACATCTCCGGGACTAATGCACTTGTTGTGGACTTGCCCCATTGGTGGCTATTTGGTCATAAACCCTCCGGTGTTTTGGTCTTTTCTTTTCACAAGCCTGGTTTAAGGTGTCTACAGTATATTCTGCAGGACGCTTTCAGTGTTCATAGGTTTATAGTAAAAAAAAATTGTTTAATTGCATCTCTAAATTTGAAGTGAGGTAAAGCAAATGTCAATTAGTCAAAACAACCTGTTTAGGAACTAATAAAAGTCTGATTTATCCATGCATCTTTCCCAAAGGTGTGGCAAAGCATGTGGGTGACGCTCTCAAAGAACACTGTTCGGGATCATCAAAGAAAATTTGCACTATCGGGATCGCACCCTGGGGAGTCATTGAAAACAGGAACGATCTCATTGGCAGAGATGTAAGATACAGCACTCTAAATCTAATTGTGACACATCTGAAAATTAATTCATTGCAAAAGTCTTAATATCTGTTCTCTGGCTCCTCATTTGCACATTACAGATTATAGCTCCATATCAGACGCTGCTGAATCCTCTGAGCAAACTCAATGTTCTCAACAATCTGCATTCTCATTTCCTCCTGGTGGATGATGGGACAGTGGGCAAGTACGGTGCTGAGGTCAAACTGCGGCGGGACCTGGAGAAGCACATCAACCTCCAAAGAATACATGCGCGTAAGAAAACCAGCAACACAACAGTTTCCATTGCAGTGACGTCGTGCTTTTTGTGTTTCAGATGACTAAAACATCAAGGTGCCTCTTAGAGATCCACTCATCTCGTCCAAGGCACAATAACACACTTGCCCCATTAGCATTACTGAATGCCATAAATATGAAAAAATACATCAGCCACAACTGCTTAGCTAGAAACCTACAAAAATAAGATTTTTACTGAGGATTTGGATCATTCAGTAAGGCAGGTGTGATAGTTTTTTTGTGGATTATCCATTCTAATGCCAGTTCTTGCTTTCCTGCCTGCAAATGTTCCACCAAAACGATTCCATTTATCCCTATTTTGAGGGAACACGGAAGCTGCATTCCTCACTTAGCTCCGCCCAAGAGGATTGTGATTGGTTTAAAGTGCAGCCCAGCTGTTATGTACAAATAAAAGGTTTTGCTAAATCAGACTATAAGTACATAATCTAAATGTTGTGGTAAACAAACTTGCACAAAAACTTTTATGCCATGACTCATTAAGGCTGCTTAAGCCAGCTGCTGGTACGAACTATCCGGGCTAGGCCATGGGCTCTGTTTATTGATGACTCAGCATCAAATTTATGATGCTGAGTCATTGTTAGCTAGTTCCTGTTGACTAAAACACCCCAGAGATAGATGCTCTTTTTGCTCTTCACCGGGATGTGTTTGCACATTTTTCTGAAGAAAATCTTTACATTCAGGGCTACCTGAGGTTACGCTAAATTAACTAGCACATGTTAGCTGCTGCGGTTAACAATGTTGTTTAGCTTTTGGGCTGAATATGAGCCCACAACGCTACGATTAGCTAGCTAACGTAGCATGTGCAGCTTTATGATGCTATACAGATAAAATATGTTCATTTTTGTGTCTGTGTATTGTTTTTATTTGCAGCAACAGCTAGATCACTGATCCAGAATTACTTTGACACTGTTGTTGCTCCAGCTAACAAGCGCTAGCTGGTTAATGAGTTGACAGATGTTAAACTTCCTGTTTTGCATGGCAAGAGACATGTGATTGGCTGAAATGTGAAAGGGCTGGGTCCACACTACTATCATTTAGAAATAGAAAATATACATTTCTTGATCACAAATTAGAAGTTTATCCATATATTTTACACATTTAATGTATATGATTATTCCATAATTTGTCAGGTACAGTTCATATAAATGTAATGTATGTATATACTGGGACATACACTTCATTATTGTGGCGGTTTGCCTTTGCTTGGAAGGTGATAACAGTGAGTTGGACGTTATCATCTCAAACTCTCACAAACTGTCACTTGGGTGGAGCAGTTTTAGTCAAATGAGATTGTCGATGAAGGCAATTATGTAAGATAAAGCAAAATGTAAATCTGCCTTGTTTTCTGTTGTCTTGTAGGAATTGGTCAGGGTGTTCCTGTCGTGGCCCTGATCTTTGAGGGGGGTCCCAACTTGATCCTGACTGTGCTGGAGTACCTCCAGGAGAGCCCTCCTGTCCCAGTGGTGGTGTGTGAGGGGACCGGCCGTGCTGCTGACATACTGGCCTACGTCCACAAGCAGACCGAGGAGGGGGGGTAGGATGAACACACACACACGGAGGGCAGGGGTGTGCAGCAGCAAGAATAAGAAAGGTTTGGCCTCTAAAGGCTAAATCATCTTAATTACTTTTTTTAGTGATGATTAACTGAGTAAAATCCCTGATTAAATAATAGATAAGAGGACAGAAGGGAATGAATGGAGAGAGTGCAATATTAACCAGTAAGCACAAGGAACCTCAAAGAGAACTTAAGAAAACTGAGAAATTTCAAAGTTTCAGCAAGTGTTTTCTTAAATATTTAGATGTGTGGTTAAAAATGGTTGTCAACGCGAGACGATTTATGAAAAAAAGGCAGTATGATGCTGTTAGTGATTAATTAACAGTGATTTGTCTTGACTTTTTTTTTCTTTCTTTCTTTTCAATTCCTTTGATGGCAGATTGTTGGTGGCTCTCATCTATTTCTGTTGGATTTCAAATACCTCCACCACAGCTCAGTCTGTTTTAGAGGAGTTGAAAATAGTTGAACTTGAGACAGAGTGCAGTTTAAAGTAATCTGCTGGCAGGCCAATTACGTTTTCACAAACTGCTGCGAAATGCTTTGGACAATTGCCCATGCATCTAAATGTGTCCATCCCACCTCAGCCAGTGTGACTGATTTTGGACAGTATGCAAAATAGTGACTGAGTTAACATATTTAACCTCTTCTATTTAAGCCCAGATCTGTTCATTAAGTGGTTTACAGAATCTTGTCTGACTAATCCTGGCTAAATGAATGGTGAAAATGAGCTCCGTTGATTCTGTCAAATCAAAATGTTCCTATCCAGCTGTGAGCATGTTCACACAAATAGGTTGGGATTTGGAGCAGCCAATCACTGGGAACATGTACATATCCAGAGCAGTGGGTTTAAGATATGATTAGGGTTTAGAAAAAGAACTACTGAGTGTGATTGTAGCCCTACAGTATATAAATATGACGCTGAAGCACATTATGTATGCTGTAGCATTTGTGCTTTTCTTTTAAACGTACTATTTAAATGAATATAAACATATGTTGGAGTCTGGGTGCACATTTTAAAACGTTCTGTACTTTTATTGTGCAATTAAAAGAGTTACTACTTACATCTTATGCCCAATTGCCTGAAAAGAAAAGAAATGTTTAGAAGATTTTTTTTTTTACTGTATATATGGACCTGATAGAAGGTGTTGTTGGGGATAGCTGTGCAACTTAAGCCTGGGTTTAGCACAGAGTTAGTTTGCTGTGTCTGTAATCTAACTTAATGTAGCAGTCCCCTTATAGTCTTCAGTAGGAAAACTGTAGTTCTCTGGAGCTGATTCATATTGTGGCAACAGGAAGCTGCTGTTAGTGTATTCTGTAGAAATTTAAAAAAAAGAAAAAAAGTCACAAACTATAGTGCGGTAAAATGAGATCACATTAGGACAAATTCTTTTTAATTAATCTGTTACTTTTCTTTACTTATCAGCTTTTGTGTGGCCAGAACATTTAGATTTGCAGGGATTAGACATCCAGATGAACATGAGCGTAACCGTCTGGGAGTTCAGTGTGTTGCCGAACGACTTACGCTGCACACGTGATAAGAGTCAGACCAATAAAGCACTTTATAGCGGTGTGTGTTTGAACGGTGAGACTGTAATCACGTTGTGCTTTAATTATTCCACAGTGGTCTTCCTGACGGAGTGGAGACGGACATCATTGCAACCATCAAGAAAACATTCAACTTCAGCCAAAGTGATGCCATCCATCTCTTTCAGACTCTGATGGAGTGCATGAAGAGCAAAGAACTGGTAAATTGTATTTGCATTTCACTTTCGATTTTTATGACTTATTTCATTTGCTTTTCTCTCCAACAACAGTAAGTGGATCAGTAAAATATATGCCAAGAGGACTGGGAGAAGATAGTTAAACTTTCAAATAGAGCAGTGGGTTTTATTAAATCTGACACCGTGGGCGCCTCCTCAGACAAAACCGAGACACCCGCCATCTAGGGGGGGCTTTGGGGGATGTAAACACTGAATATAATGTTGCCATGGAATCAGTTGCTTAGCTGTGGGCTTCAGCTCTGTGTTTTTTGGCAAATTTGCAGCATTAAAACTAAGCTGAAGCAGCTATTAGGAGTTTACGTTTGCAGTGTACCCATGTACAGACGACTGTCATTGAAATACTTTAGTACTAAAGAAAACCTGAAAACTTGACAGTTCTCAAACAAAGTGTGCAATTATGAGTGCTATGTTTTATGTTTTCCGAGTACATTTATGGATGTTAATTGGCAGTGGACTATGAGAATATTTAATTAATTAGTGTATGTTGTTTGTGTTCAGATGGAATAAATCAGTGGAGCCAAAATTCTGATACAAAGTGAAGCACACATCTGACATCTCTCTCTCTCTCCACACTGCCTTCCTTCTCCCCTGTGCCACACAGTTTGAAAAAGGACATGAACCAATTAATCAACTACCACAGAGATAACTGTGAATTACTGCTGTCCAGTCTGTTTGCCAAACCGTTTTGCTCCTTAGTTCTCATTGACAACAGCTGTTGATTCCACTGTCAGTGGTATAAATCGGTGTCATAGTACAAGAACGTCAAACATCTGGATAATGTCTGTGGGAACCTGATAATAAGAGCTATCTTGTTTCTTGGAAAACAGATCACTGTGTTTCACATCAGCTCTGAGGAACACCAGGACATTGATGTAGCCATTCTGAGGGCCTTACTCCAAGGTTAGTCGATGACTTCTTTCTGAACCTTTTTATCCTCCCCAACTTCTTTAATAAAGGGACTGAGAGTAAAAGTCACGTAAAGTTGATTCAGTCTATTCATATACTACAGTTGTTGGCATTCGGAGGTTAAGATTTCAAGACTTTGTAATGTTTTCATTCTGATATAGATATGCTTTGAGAACACAGTTCCCCCCTGTGTGCCCTTTTCTTTCTGCTCCTGAGGAGATCATGTTGCTCGCATTCACATGGGCTCCTTATTCCAACACTTGTCAGTGACTGAGCTCCATGTCTCACAGTCTTATCCCTCCCTCTCTGTGTATTCTGTCAAGAAAAATACAGTTTTAGAATATGTTTTCATTATGTTGGAGTGGGCTTGTGTGTTTTTTAATATTGTAAAAATTAACTTTGAGATGAAAGAGAGAAAATACACCCTGTACCATCTTGTTAAATAAAAGCAAGCATTTTTCATTATAACCACGGAACACATTTTTCACCTGAGAGAGGGGTGTTGTACTGATTGTAGGTAGGTGCAGCCCATCTTTGCTGCTTGTTCAGCTTCATTCCGCTTTATTTAGACAAAAGCCAGGAATCTGTAAATGACTCCAACTGATCAATAGACTGGAGGAACCGGTTCAGGCGTACAAAAGACAAACCCCCCGACGACTGCAGCTGAAATCCCCACTCAGGCAAATATTTGTCGGCCTAAGGTGCAGTCATCTTGGTAGAACAGTAACTCATCTTCAAAAGGACCCTCGAGTACAAAAGCTCTCCAGCCTTTTTTAAAGAACGTTGGGTGTTGCTGACAGATCTTTCTGTTTTCCACTAAGCTGCTATTCATTTGACAGGCTGTACTTTAAATGGCAAGTTTAAAGAGGAATTTCCATCACTATTGTAGACGCCTGAACAAACTGTAGAATGTATCTTACTTAGACTTTAAAAAGACTTCTGGAAATCTTAGCTGAAAATGATCAATCTTAGTCACTTGACAATCTCGTTTGACATCCAGACAATCAATTTTGTGTACTGTGATTATGATCATTTGATTCAGATGGCTCAGAGAGGACAATCAGGCAGATTACTGTAGAAGAGACCAGTAGACTGAGCAGGGATTTACTTTGTAGTCTAATCTGCTCTGTTGCTGTATTAGTGTGTAATTGACTGTATTACTGCCCTGGCCCTGCCGTACTAACCCCCTCTAATCCTGCTAGCTGGCTACCAGAACATACACAGTTAATAAGGCTTTACTTGCCTGTGAATTAATGTGTTTATGTGTGTTTACACATGGCTGTACCTGTGTATTTCAGGCACAAACGCATCTGCCTTCGATCAGCTGGTCCTGACTTTGGCCTGGGACCGTGTAGACATTGCCAAGAATCATGTGTTTGTGTACGGACAGCAGCTCCTGGTATGTCTGCATGTTTGTTTGTGTGTGCTTTTTGTGTGTGTGATATGTGTGTGTGTGTGTGTGTGTGAACCACAGCTCCCAGGGATGTTTGCCTAGCTCAGCACCAGCTACAAACCTTTGGACTCACCCAGAACGACCCCAGAATCTCTGCTGACCACAATTTGTAGTCTGAAGAGCCAGGGGACCGGGCTCGGGCAGGCTGCCATGAACTGCTTGTCTTGATTGTAACATGAACCCTATTACAGTTGTCTTCATAAGCAGCCCTCAGTGACTGTGTTTATTTTAAAAATGGCTCTTGCGTGAATGAGAGGATGGATGATGTTTATTTGTATGCTGTGTGTGTGTTTTGTTGTGTATTTTGGCCATATTTTTGGCTCTTCCTCAATTGTGTTTGTTTTATAAATAACAATTTGCTACAAAAATATACTTTATGATGGCATCTTTATCTTTGTTTGGGTACATAGGTGAGCTCTTTGGAGCAAGCAATGCTGGATGCACTCGTGATGGACAGGGTGGACTTTGTCAAGTTGCTCATAGAAAACGGCGTGAGCATGCACCGTTTCCTGACAATCAGTCGGCTGGAGGAGCTCTACAACATGGTAACGTTATGCAACAACCACCGACGAAAGAGTTGAGCTGAAAAGATGTGTATTTCTGAGTGCGCTTTTTGTATTTTCTTCAATTCTAGAAACAACCTCCCAACAACCCAACTCTCCTCCACTTGGTTAGAGATGTTAAACAGGTAGGCAGTACCATACAAACCACTTTAAAGATCACCATGACTGAATTTATTTGGAATCTCCTAAATCTTTGTTTTTTGTGCCTCTTTGCAGAGTCATCTGCCTCCAAACTATAAAATCACTTTGATTGATGTGGGCCTTGTTATCGAGTACCTGATGGGCGGCACTTATAGGTGCAACTACACCAGGAAACGCTTCCGAATCATTTACAACAATCTCCACGGCAACAGTAGGGTGAGTAGAAATGGTCACAGTTACGAGATTGTAATGATAATCTAAGATGGTCAGGTCTTGACTTTACTATGTGAACTTCCCTGAGAGCGCTTAGGTTGTGAACTGACACGATACAAATACAACTGAATTGAATAATAAACCCAAACCTCTTGTCATGTTGTTAATATTTATATTATCTCTCTATTTAGTTTGGACTGTGCCATGTACTTGAGATCAAATTTATTGTGTCCTGTGGATATTGTTTTTGACCTAAACTAATACTATAGAATCTTTGGTGACCTGTAATCAAAGTCGGTGTAATTCAGCGAAGTAAATGTGGATTTTTTCTTGTTCTGCACAGAGGTCTGGGCGCCACACAGCAGGTCCTGCTTCTCATTTGAGGAAAAATCACGAGTCTTTCAGCATGCAGGCTGACAAGAAGGAGAAGACGAGGCACAACCACTTCATCAAGACTGCACAGCCGTACAAACCCAAGGTAAACTCCTGCTCTTCAAATAAGGGAATCCAAGGCTTCCTTTAGACCCATGCCTAAAAATGTAAACTTGTAGAGAGAGACAAAATGTCTTTGCTGTAGGCCACTATTAACGGTGTGTTGTTTCTCCCCCCTTGTTCTTCTGTCTCTTCTTAGCTTGAGTCTTCCACTGAGCAGAACAAAAAGAGAAGCAAAGAAGAGATTGTGGACATCGATGACCCAGAGACACGGCGTTTTCCTTACCCTTTTAATGAGCTACTGGTGTGGGCTGTGCTGATGAAGAGGCAGAAAATGTCGCTGTTCTTCTGGCAGCATGGAGAGGAGAACATGGCGAAGGCACTGGTGGCCTGTAAACTATGCCGGTCTATGGGCTACGAGGCCAAGAAGAGTGATGTGGTGGACGACACCTCTGAGGAGCTCAAGGAGTATTCAAAGTAAGGTTGTTTGTGGCTTTTGATGAGTGAAATGTTGTTTTTTCTTTAATGAAAGTAAAGCTATGAACTAATTGTGCTGATGTATATCAGTGAGTTTGGAACGCTGGCAGTGGACCTGCTGGAGCAGTCGTTCAGGCAGGATGAGACAATGGCCATGAAGCTTCTGACATATGAGCTAAAGAACTGGAGCAACTCCACCTGTTTGAAGTTGGCCGTCTCCTCCCACCTTCGGCCCTTTGTGGCTCATACCTGCACCCAGATGCTGCTGTCAGACATGTGGATGGGACGGCTGAACATGCGCAAGAACTCCTGGTACAAGGTTCATGTTCCATTTCGATTTTATTTTTTCTTAACAAACTGAGAGCTGGGGGAATTGTGCTGGACTCAGTACTTTGGTTGTGGATTCAATTTTCAAACAATGTTTTTAATACCTGCAATGGTACAGACATGTGAAATATTTAGATTTGTGAAAAGCTGCAAAATTGTGGGCATTGTAGTGTTACCATAGCAATCTTTTTAGGTTTCAGGTTAAATTTGGACCTTAGTAGTAAAATACATGGGTTTCATCAGTGTGTAATTCAGAAGCCTGTCCTGACAGATATAGCAGCACCCACCCACATGAGTGTGTATGTGTCTCTGTCTCTAGGTGATTCTGAGTATCTTGGTGCCTCCTGCCATCCTACTGTTGGAGTACAAGTCCAAGGCTGAGATGGCTCACATCCCTCAGAGTCAGGATGACCACCAGATGACAATGGAGGACAGCGAACACAACTTTCAGAACATAGCCGAAGACATCCAAATGGTTCGATTTAGTCAGTCTCTTTGTCACCATTATCTGCTGTCCAACAGCATAATAAATCCTTGAAAGCTGAGTGTTCAAAATGATTAAAGATTGAAAAACAATCCTTTTGTTATAGTTTTTTTTTAAAAAAAGGTGTACCATAGACAAATAAGAAGTTTGGTGGTGCATTAAACACTAATATTGGTACCCATCCCCGTATATAATAACCATTAAAAGTAGCAAGACAGCATTTACACATAAATTAATTTCCTTATGTTTTTGTTTTGTTTTTTCAACCCCCATCATATTTTTGTTGATACACCATTTCAGACAGATTTTGCTCTATTTGTTCTGCCACACTCTGATCTGCTGTTGTCTAATTTTGGCCTCTTTAAACTCTCCGCAGGATGTTTTCAAGGAGGCCAGATCCCACGACCAGGTGGAGGTGAAAAGTGACATGGAGACACATGTTCGCTCTCGAAAGCTGCCCCTAACCAGGAAAATCTATGCCTTCTACCACGCTCCCATTGTCAAGTTCTGGTCCAACACGGTATGGAGACGACAGAAGAAAATGGACACACACACACGCACACACACACACACACACACACACACACACACACTTGTCCTCCCAGTTATCAAACTACACGTTTCCTAGAGTGACGTTAGTTTAGAATGACGATCAACAGGAAAACAAAGGTTTGCTTAAATGGCTTAAGGCTGTCGCCAGTAGCATGGTCAACTAAACCTGCTTTACTGCAGCCATACCCTCACTTAAGGCAACTAAGTTCTCTCACCCTCATCTCACACTTAATTAAGGCCCAGATACATCCAACTGTCACTGAATCAGACACTCTCCAGACATAAGAGTTGTATTATCTTGTATCATCAGACACTGGCACAGGAAGTAGTTAGATGCTACATGCAGACACACGCCTCTCTCACTGTGCATTAGCACTGAGTGCTTCTGGACTGGACAGATGTTCCCACAACATTGCCCACAGCAACGCTCAGGGAACACGTTCACAAAACTTCCCAGTTCACAACAAACATCTATTTAAGACTCCTTGTTTAATTTGAGGAGTTTTTGCATTATTGAGGTCCAATGCTTAGCAAAAAATTACAGTCAACTTTATAGCAACTTGGCATGGGCTTGTTGGGACACCAACCGGCTCCCTTTCATATGTTTCTTGTGTTTGTTTTAAATAAAGCACAAATCCACCACTTTGTCTGTGCTCCATTAAAAACTACTGCAATTGTTCACAAATGGAGCGTCAATGAGAGCAACCTGCACGTAACTTTAACAGTCATTTAAGGATCAGACATTTGCCATGAAAAGCTGATTAAACCTTATTTTTAACACTGTTTCTTAAATGCACCTGTGTACTGTCGGATGTAAACTTGTCTTTTCTCACTTGTTCTTATGTTTATTTATACACAAGCCTGAGAGTGGTTCTCAGGAACTGGGGAGTCGTCATTGTGGCTTTAATGTGCAGAGACGGTTGTTTTTCAGGCTTTTCAAGTGTTAGAGGTGCTGATACCATCACTGAACTTGCTAATCTACATAATATAACCTTTACGGAAGCTTATCTACATCTGCTGTACCTGTTCCATCCTGATTTTAACACATCAGTGCAGCACTGCACCACTGACTTGTCCACCACTCATGGGAGAATGGCTGATTTTCCAGCAGGTCACAACTCGCATGTCAAGGTTCAGTAAGCAAAACTGTAGACCTAATCAAAGTTGCACCAAGAAACGTGGACATTTTCAGACTTTCCCACAGTCCACAATTGGGTTGACCTGTTTTTAAACCAAAATACGAAAACATCAACCTTTTGGTTGTGCTATAAAGCCGGAGGATCATCAAAGTCGACAGGATTCATTCTTTGGGGACCCTTAACTGTCTGTTCAGGATTTCTAGGCAAACCTACAAGCAGCATGGCTAAAAGCATTCACATACAATACAAACAAAACCCTTAGCTGTTACATGCCAAGCCTGTTATAGTTTTAATGACTTCATGTATTTGACGGGGCTGCAAGGTGGAGCAGTGGTTAGCACCATTGCCTTGCAGCAAGAAGGTCGCCAGTTCGTGTCCCCGTGAGGACACCCGGGATCTTTCTGCATGGAGTCTCCATGTTCTCCCCGTGCAGCGTGGGCTCTCTCCGGGTTCTCCGGCTTCCTCCCACACAGTCAGCTGGGATAGACTCCAGCCCCCCGCAACCCTAGTGAGGATTAAGCGGTGTATAGAGGATGGATGGATGTTTTTGATGTTGCATTAATAGATTTGGCCACTAGGGAGCAGCTAAACTACTCAGTGTAGTAGAGGTCATTATGACTAATGTGGGGTTGATGAGATTTGACAGAAAATGTGCCCTAAAATCAAACTAGCATAAAAGGGCCCAGAAGCCCTTAGGTACAGAGTGGGGTAATTACCTTTTGCATTCTAAACTGTGAGCCACCAGTTTCATATTTGACACAATAGCTAAATTCAGTATTTTAGTAAATAACGATTATTGCATCTTTAAAACAGTTGACGCTAAGGACTTCCGTCTCTACTTTTTGAACATTATCCTCAGAACTCTGTACTCGTCTGACTTTGTTGGGAACTGTGAATTTCACTGGAGACACAGAAGATGACATTTTTCTCTCACACAGTCCTTATCCAGACAGCTAACCGCCTGCTGAGCTCTGAGGCCAGAGGCCTCAGTGAAAATGGCAGACTATTTACTCCCAACTCAAAGTGCTGTGATGAGGTTCAGCCCCTCAAGAGGGCCTCATGAGACCTCATCTCAAAATATCTGAGAGAGAGGAAGCCTCCCGCTGTCTGAATTTAGACACTTTGTCAACACAGGCCAGTTACCATTTATGACCAACTTTTTTTTATATACTGCACAATAGATCTGTATTAACAACTCATGTAGTTGGAGAAACAGCATCATTCCCAATCTCTGGAAAAAATTTTGTAATGACTTGAGAATTTCTTCGGCATCTCATCGTTGTTTGTCTTCCATGTTCAGCTCTTCTACCTGGGCTACTTGATGTTGTACACATATGTGGTGCTGGTGAAAATGCCTGAATTGCCTTCTCCTCAAGAGTGGGTGGTCATCCTCTACATCTTCACCTCTGCCATTGAGAAAATTCGAGAGGTATGTAGAAGAGAAATGTCAGGCTCCACGAATTGAAATTATGATTATTCAAATCGCAGCAAGAAGCAGACAGTAGCTCCTCACAGCAGCTACTTCTACAGTCCACTCTTGTAAATGTATCTCACCAACGACTGACTGAATAATCTCCTCCTTATTTCAATTTTCCTTTCTGCTACTTCTTCTCCTCCCTTTTTCCAGATGTTTATGTCTGAAGCAGGCAAAATAAGCCAGAAAATAAAGGTGTGGTTCAGCGACTATTTCAATGTGTCCGACTTTCTGGCCATCGTGACCTTCTTTATTGGCTTTGGCTTGAGGTTGGGTGGAGGTGACACGTTCGTCCCCGGGAGGACAGTGTATTGTCTCAACATCATCTTCTGGTATGTGCGGCTCCTGGATATCCTGGCTGTTAACCAGCAAGCTGGGCCCTATGTCATGATGATTGCGAAAATGGTGAGTCTTTTAAAACTGGAATACTCCCTTTAATAAACACAGCTGATGTGTAGTAGTGGAACTACTCACACTGAAGGCCAGATTTACATGCGCTGTGTTTGTAGTCTGTATGTAAATAATGTCTGTTTTACCAAGTATCCCAGTCAGTGACTGGAGCATCTTTCTAGGAACATTCAGCCTGAGACATACAGAGTGCATCTCAGGTGAAAGTCGAACTTTGCTTCCAGGCTAGTAAGCCTATTAGATGCTGTTGTCTGAAACAGTACACAGCAGGCTTAGTACATCTGGCCCCAAGTTTGACATAATAGCCTTGAAAGTACTTGAATGCCGATACTTTTGCTCCTGAAGTTTGTTCAGATTATAAGCAGAAGCACAGAACTACTTAAGAGAGGCCGTAAGTACGAGGTAAAATATGTCATTATTTTACATTTGATTTTGTTTTTTTGAAGTGCGTCTATATTTACACATCACAGGAATAAACTAGACTGAAACACCTCTTTATAGTCATACACTTGTCTTTCCCTTCAGTTCAGCTATCGTGTCGATTACCTTCTTGTTCCATAATGTTGTAACAGTATGGACATGAGGCTGGATGCTTGTCTTCATTTGTTTCATCACTTTGTAATCTGAACATACTTTCAGAGAGTTGTTGCTGCCTGTTTGTGCATTCAGAATCTGCTCTCATTAATATTCATGTTTTTATTTCATCGCTTTGAACGTTCACATTTAAACAGCATTGATCATCTACATGCTGTTGTCAGGTACCGTACCATACTGTGTTATCCCGAGCAGCCCCTTTAGTTTCACCAAGTGCTCTGTGCATTTTACTAAATGTGTAATATCCCAACCGATAGCCTAAGCTGTGAAACTGGTTGGGTTTATTCATTTAACCTGACATTTTGTGGGGGGGGAAACATTAGTTGCCTTTCTTGCTGAGATTTAATATGTCGCTAAAGCTCGCAGATAGCTTAGTTATCAGCCTGGCTTTGTCCAAAGCTAAAATAAATCCTCCTACCAATGCCTCTAAATTTCACTACACTCTTTTACTGATTTCTTTCCTGTTATATCTTGTTTTTTTGTTTTTTTTTAATCCACACAAACCTGATTAATTAATTTATTTTTTTGCCTTTGGACAGAACCAGACAAGCTGTTTTCCCTGTTTTCAGTCTGTATGTTTAGCTAAAAGCATTCTGGTTGTAGCTTCACATTTAGTGTATAATCATGAAATATCAAGCCAGTTACTTTGAGTATTATACTAAATACAAATATACTTGTATTTACTATTTATTAGATGTTACAGTGGTATCAATCTTCTCATCCAGTTCTCAGCAAGAAAGCAAATGAACATATTTACCAACTTACAGAGCTCCTTTATGTGAATCTAGATTTTAATCAGAGCATAATCAGCATAACATCCCATTATGTACATCTTCATAGCTGTATCCTCAGCATTACTCTGTCTGCCCCGGGGATTTCACTACAGGCATTCTAAAGATTTTTACTCAGCAGCTGAAATCAAAAGTTGCTTTGGTACAGACGGATCAAACCAGAGAACAGCTGAACATAAATGTTTGTCTGTTTTCCCATATGTATGTAAAGTTTTGTTTTATTTTGTTTTAATATGAAGTTGTAGGAAAAAAATTTATGCAAATTACACTTGTTGGCAAAAATGATAAATAAAGGCCGACTTGGGATCCCCCGAGTTGACATATATGCACTAAAAACATTCAGAGGCAGGTAGTGATGATAGCATCCGTCAAATGTTGCATTCAGTGTGTGTGACGTCTCTTGCAGGTGGCCAACATGTTTTATATCGTGGTGATAATGGCTATAGTTCTCTTGAGCTATGGCGTACCCAGGAAGGCCATCCTGTACCCCAACGAGGAGCCCAGCTGGACACTGGCCAAAGATGTGGTCTTTCAACCGTACTGGATGATGTACGGGGAAGTGTATGCCTATGAAATCGATGGTAAGGACGATGAGGATGGTAGGGGAGATTACGAGGGTAAGGACAGTTTTATTCAAAGCTTCTCACCACATTATGATAGCTGATTGCCACTCAAAGCAAGCACTGTAGATCAAATCCTCTTCAGCCTTAATCATTAGTTCTTCTCACGGCCTCTTTCACTCAACACGGTTCTCACACAGAGGCAGCCAACAAGGGTCTCTGTGGGGAGCACAGACCTTTTTGCTTCGCCGCAGCATTGACTGCCTCGACCTGGCTATGAATTGTCCGGATAAAAGGCAGCAATTAAGTCATCATCGCTTGAGTCGGGCGCATTTGAAGCTTAGGTGGAACAAACCACTTGACTGTGCTCCATAACCTGAGTTGGCAGGCTGAGGTTTCACAAACTGCTGAAATTCATCACGTGGTGTATCACTGATATTATGACTTTATTACCGCTAATACATATTCTAAAACACCGGAACAACGCTCCCAGCAACGGCAGTCAGCAGTATAGAAGTTTACACATCATAATGAATACACACAATGAAAATCTAAAGAAGCTTTTTATGTAAAACTAGTTTAGTCCATTGATTAAATTTCAACCCTTTTTCTCAGTCATTTAATTGTGCTCATTTATTCTGAAGCTGTGTTGTCCTTGTCCCTGAGAGGGAATTGTTAAAATATGAGACCTAGACCTGGTTGTTTGGAATGTGTATAACATTAATGGAGGGTGGGTGTGTGCGCATGAATGCACACTCCCAGGTTTGTGCTTATTCTAACAGGATTCTTCTCTTCCCAGTGTGTGCCAACAACAGTGATCAATCAGTAAAGAACCTGTGTACGGCAGGAGTGTGGCTGACCCCTCTCCTACAAGCAGTCTACCTCTTTGTACAGTATATACTGATGGTCAACCTTCTAATCGCCTTCTTCAAGTAAGAAAACAACATTTCAGTGTTTTTCATCCAGCTGGGATTTCTAGAATTTCAGGACTGTGTTATAGTGGACTGTTTTAATGTTGAGCTGTTTACTGATATTTCTGTTAAATTTTATTGTTGATGTTTTTTTAATTCTTGCACAAATTATGCCAATCTTAAAACTTCCAAGTATTCCAGTCATTCTTTGTAACGTCGCTGCCATATGCTTTGTTTCCCAGCAATGTGTATCTACAAGTCAAGTCCATTTCTAACCTGGTGTGGAAGTACCAGCGCTACCACTTCATTATGGTCTACCATGAGAAGCCTGTCCTCCCACCCCCCTTCATCCTCCTGTGCCATATATACTCCCTCTTCTGTATGTGTAGAAAGAGGAAGAAGGAGAATACCTACGGACCAAGTATGTCCACTCTGTCATTTTCTACACAAACAAATGTCGGAGATTTTAATTGTCTATGTGCACAAAGCAAAAGTTTAATTCTGCATCAAAGACATCTGCAGCAACAAGTCACTGTTTGTTTTTTTCAGAGCTGTTTCTGACAGAGGAAGACCAAAAGAAGCTTCACGATTTTGAAGAGCAGTGTGTGGAAACATACTTTCATGAAAAGGATGATCAGTTTCACTCGGGGAGTGAGGAACGCATACGTCTTACCTCGGAAAGGTGAGATTGCTATTGGTCTTCAGAGGACAGCTGCAAAGTTTTCAAAATGTTTTCAAAAAATATGCAGTGTGAATCAAATGTATGAGACAACTTCCTGAATTTACAGCAGTGATTGAACCAAAACACTTCTTTAAATGACTTGAAATAAATGAGTTTGATGTTTAGAAAATGATTCAGTGAACACGCCACGTTAGAGCATGTTGTGATTTAACAGGAGCAAGGGTGGATTGTAGATAACTGTATCTGCTTTTTATCTGTTTCCAGGGTTGAGACCATGTGTTTGCAGCTGAAGGAAGTCGGGAACAAGGTGAACTTTATAAAGCGCTCCTTGCACACATTGGACTCCCAGATCGGCCACCTGCAGGACCTCTCAGCCCTGACTGTGGACACTCTGAAGACTCTGACTGCTCAGAGGGCATCTGAGGCCAGCAAGGTCCACAATCAGATCACCCGAGAGCTCAGTCTGTCTAAGAACGTGGTCCCCAGTATTGCCCCAGTGGCAACAGACACTGGCCCCCACTCCAAATCGTCCGTCATAGGAAAACGCAGTGTTGGGGCCTACTTCGGCTCCTCTTTCCCCCAGGCAGGAGCCAACATTGCAGATTCTCTTTTTGGGACTGGTGTAGAAGGCGGGCATGGGACGGAAAGTCGCAGAAGACTCGGGCCCAGCCCTGGAACAGAACTGGGGCTGGACCCCACCTTGAATCCAGCGTTGAGTCCAGAAAGGAGGGGCTTGTTTGGGCTTGGACACCTTGCTGCAGAGGCTGGCTCCTCAGGCAGTGCCGGCTCCAGTGCCTTTGTCCAAAGTGCTGTGGCCATTTCCCCTCCGGAGCTGCGTCTCCGAGGCCACTCTCTCACCCAGAGTAAGCTGACCCGTCCACAAGAGCCGGGCCTTTCCGACTCCCCATCCAGCCTGCCCAATGTGCCCTCCCCCGGGGCTCAGTTCCACATCAGCAGCACCCCTTCTCAGCCCAGTGGCTCCAGCCACCCTGACCTTGCCCTAGTTGGGCTTTACCAGCAGCCCCTCCAGCCTGACAACACCTCTGTAGAGTTTGGTGCTTTTGTAGGTAAGTATGAGAATGAGGTTGAATCTGGTGTTGAGAAGATAAAAGAGGAGGATGAAAAGTGTGTGTGTGTGTATCCTACTGTTGTCATTGTGTCTAAGACTTCGGGCTCTGCTCAGCCTGCCTGCTTGCCTGCTTGCACTGTTAAGCCTGAGAGCACAGAGGGGTTAGGAAGGGGGAAGACAGAGAAAGATACTAGTTTGGGATATGTGAACGAGGCGTTCTGCGACGACGAGGGTATATTAGCCTCTCCAAATAGACCGAGTACAGACACTGAAGTCCCCCTGACTCCGGAAGATGAGTCACCACTGACTGACACCAGTGGAAAAAGTGGCCCGCCAGGTTGCACTGTCCCTGCCGTGGCACCCAGAAGACTCCACAGACTAAGGAGAAGGGAATGGGGTGTGTCGGGACCAGCAGCATCCTGCTATGAGGGTCGAAGTGGGTCAGAAGACCGCCTGTACAAGAGGAACAAAGCAAGAGAGCCAAACACGAGAGGTTTGAGTTTCAGTCTGAGCTTAAGCTGAGAGCTGCATATGCCGGGTGCTGGGGCCTGTCCATCTCCAGATCAGGATTCCTGTAGACCTTTTCGCTGATGCCTTGTCCTTTCCTGTCTCTACTCTGTCTTAATCTGTTTGTCTGACTTATTTGTCCTCTCTTTCTGGGTTATTCCAAGGTTTTCATATACGATGCTACTAAAGCATGAATGATTGAAGTTTTCAGCTGAATGATAATGAAATTATGATGCAAGATATATGTGTTTGTCAGGTGGAGGTGAGGGGGGAGAAAGTTCTCATGAGAATCAGATGTTGGAACTGATTATTTCACCATTGTGGTGTCGGTCATATCACCAGATGAGGCAGTAATTTTGTCTTGTTCTGAATGCTGCACAGTGATTGCCTTAGATTTCACCACAGAAATATAATATCTTTTTACTAAAGGACATAAAGACAGTTTGGATCTCCAGCACTCCACACCCAAAGAGTTCTCCACCTCCAGCAGACAGCAGAGCCCAACCACACAGACCAGGTCGCAGGTGTGTGTATGTATATTATTTCTATCCAACGACCTGCAGGGTCGTGCTGAGATTTTTTCATCTCGCATATCAGCTCATGTCACATTGTGACTAATTGAGCTGTTTGGCCTCATGCATGGTAAAAACTCAGAGGGTTTCCTTTTACACTGACCTTTGCACATGCTGTTCAGACTAATCATTCTGAAACAGACTGTGTGATCAGTCATCCAGTCGATAGCTAATCAGACAAGTGCTGACACATTTCATAACTAATGTCGATACTGGATGGCAAGTTTCTTGTCTCGTTAAAAACAAGGCCTGGTGTAGCACAACTGCTTATTTTCACTGATATAAAATTGTAGTATTTGTGGTAAAAAAATATTATGTATTTTTTTTATCTTTTCTTGGTGCCTCCAATATAAAATACTGCAGAAAACTTAGAACCGTGAAGTTCTCTGTGTTCTGATAGTTTAGTGCCTCTACGGTGCTGTTCATTAAAGCTATACTGCATGATGTAGCCTCATAAGATCAAACTATGAAACTCACCAAAATAAATATTGATAAACAGTCTACCTTCTCACACTTCTCCTCGGCTCTTTGCCTCCATCTGTTTTAATTGTTGCAGGTTCAGCCTGATGGCCATGGTCATATCAGAGCAGTCAACTCCTACGCTGGCTTCACAGAGTTTGACAGAAACCCAGCTTTTCTTCATCCTGACTCAAGTAAGCTCGGATGATAATAATAAAAATCACTGTGATGATCCAACATCAGCAGATATCTTTTGCAGATAGGTTTTTCTCCATAGATGTTCAGACTCTCTGTTAACATATGATAGGTGCTGATCATTAGATGTGTTTTTGTAGCTCTGACAAAGAAGGAAAGGAGCAGAGTATCTGCTGAAGACATCCTCATCCATGAGGACCCCAGGGCTGCATTACTGGTAAGAAGTGTGTGTGTACTTTATACTACAGAGGGGAAAATAACACACACTGTATAGTTTATCTATAAACTTTAATAGAACGGTTGTCTGTCACTCTTTAACAACTTCTTGTTTCTTTACCAGGAAAGAGTTCAGGTCAAATCAGCCCAAGCCAGCAGCCTGTAAGTGTCCTCACACTGGCCAACAAAGATGTCTACACACATAAAAACACAAACGACATTGTCTTTGCTTGAAAGTCAGGCCAGTTTATGTCTGATTTAAGCTGTGCTCTAGTGCTGGTTTGTCTCACTTATTTTTCTTTCTTTCTTTGTCAGGCGGGCTCCTGGGGAAGACACGCTAAGTGGTAAGACTATAGTCTCACTGAAGTTTCTCCATCTGATCTTGAATCTCTCTGAGCTTCTTTTGTGTGTAATATATAGCATTCCACACTGTAGTAGGAGTCAACATGAGGTCACTTTTTCTCCCGTAGATACCATTTTTACAGTATTACCTCATGTCTACCTGAAAAATTGTGACTTGGCTTTAGCACCGTGATAGTTTTGGTGAACAGTCTCTGCAAACCACAGGGGAGAACAGGTTAAGGCACTTGTACAGGGTCCCAGAGTTGCAAGAAGCTTAGTTCAGACAAGGAAACGTGTAGAAGCTGATGATTAATCTGGGGTAGTCAGACAATATCAAAATTACAACTATTAAAATAACCGTTGTAGAATTGGAATAAATAAAACTTTAAGCATGGATTTAGTTTTATTTTTTTTTAAACTCTGCTGTGTAAAACTTGGTGTTTGTGTCTGGAGGAAAGCTTTACTGTGCTTTTCTTCTTCTGTGGTTACAGCCGCAGTTTCTCTCTACACGCCACGTCACTCCCAGCTCGGGGCCAGAAAGGACTGTGAGTCTCACTGACAGGACAGAACAATACAATAAATATCTGCCTATTTCCAATGAGAACTGAAAGGAGGTGTTGATGATTTATCAGTCGGCTGGTAAAAAATTAACCCAAGGCTCTTTTGAGAATTCATTAATCGTTTTGGCCATTTTTCAGGCAAAACTGACTAAAATGTTACGCCTCTACTTCACAAAAGTAAGGCTTAGCTTCTCTGTTCTCTACATGGAAATCTTTAGTTAAGTGCTGTGCAGCCCAAAGAAATGAAACATTTCAGTATTATCTAAGTCTCTGAGAGAGTGTGGACCAGATAGTTTGCTGTTCAATAAAGACAATAATCATCAGATTAAAGATATGATCATTAAAAGGACTAAAGTTGCACTTAGACTGTTTTCACCACCGATTTTGAAATTGACTGAAAGACCAATAAACTGATGATACAAATAGACTGGCGTGATTAATACAAGATTTTCAGATATACCAAATGACAAACGTGGCTATTATAATTAATTAGAAAATAATGAACATTTGTAGAATGTAATATACATGTAAACGTAGAATTATAAATTGTCTCTGCTGTATGTGCCTGCAACCTTTTGATTTAAAATTATACAAAGATTTAAGAATTTACTCTGCTTTCTATAAGCAGCAGAAACTACACCAAGCAGGGGCTCTTTCTGTGCTTTTGCTGAGATCTACTGGTGGATGCTGGAACAACTCAGCATTTTTGTTAAATGACTGTGTCCAGATGATGTGTTGATTGATGATCAGTACAGGCATGTAAACAACACGGCATGAGGTCATTCTATAGGCGGTGTTGCAGTAACATTGACAGTCACTTTGTTTTCTCTGCAGCTATTGGCTCACCGTTCAAGCCCATGGAAAGCTACCAGTACTCAGGTGAGATGACTCTTCAAGAAAATAGGCTGTATTGTCATGCTTTTCTGTGTTGTTATCATTATTTTTACCTCTGTTGTTTCCAAAATGTGTTGATAGTTTAGAATTTTTACATGAGGGAAAACTTCTCATGTATGTACTTTGTGCTGTACTACCAAACAAGTTCAACATACCCAGGGTCTGTTTTCATTGTCTGGCTTCACTAAACTACACAACTGCAGTCAAACTAAGTGAAGCTGGTTGTGAACTCGATAAGTCGACCCAGGGTTTCTGAATCGAGTTATGACATGACGTTGGCACCAGATGACCACTTTTCTATGAGCGAAGAAAACATCGCATTTAGGCGCGCTCTGCTTTTCACAAGAAGACCACATTTTTAAGCGTAAATACCGCAGTGTGCCAAAGTTATATAAGTACTACTTTCCACCACTGTGGTTAACACAGCAGCTGCCTGTGCCGGTTACAGCCACACTAATACAGCTTAATGATCATCACACACTCGCACCAATGCGACCACTTGAAAGTTTAACTGGCGCACTCTCAAAAAAAGTCTCGAACAAACCATAATCCCAAACCGATATGAGGAATTTTAAAATACAGTACAGGCTAAAAGCAACACAGCTGCACAGTTATGCTACTTCAGCCGAAACCGTGAAGGAGAGCCGGCAAAATATGTCGCCTGTGTGGTTTATTAATATCACTGCCGCATTTATCACATGATCTGAATAACATTTTAATGATGTATTACATGTTTAGTAGTAGGGTTCTCATTAAACAGATTATTTCTCATTATGCAACACAAAATTGTATTGCAAAATTACAGATGTAGTCCGTTTATGCTGCTCACAAATTAGATACATCATTCAAAGAGTACACAATACACAGATCTATTTTCATGGTGATGTATAGGAGGAATTAAGTAATCATCACATTCAATGTGATATTCTCATGGTGCGTCAGAAGGACAATAAATATGCTTACTGCAGATCTTAGAAAGTCAACAAGTTAAAAGCTATATCAGGTTCTGTTTTAGGATTATATCAGATCACAGAGGTATGAGACAATGAAATGGCTTTGAAGTAGCAGCTCTAAAAATTCCCACCTTTATCAGAGATCTAGGAATGGTGATGCCGTTTTGCAAAAGAATTGGTTCGTCAGTAGGCAGTGTTCAAACGTATGCTAATCTGTTATCTTACACACAACCTGCTCTGGAGCAGGTTAACCCACAAACCTTAAATCCTGCTTCATAGCTCAGAGCACAGGCCTCTGGTCATCCTTCATCTGCAGTCGTCTTATCTCCTGTTTCTTTGTGTGTGTGTGTTTCGTAGCTGTGGAGCGCAACAACTTGATGAGGCTGTCTCAGAGCATCCCCTTCACTCCTGTGCCCCCTAGAGGTAAGGATGGATCACGGTGCTGTGCTTTCCTAGACATGTCAAGTGGCAGTTCAGGCCAAAACACAGCAGGAAGCTCTGAAAAACAACAAACAGACAGTTGGAAAATGTGGAAGTATGAAGACAGATAAGAGAACTGGTTTCTGCCCTGTTGTCTTTCCTCCTTCACCTGCAGCTATTTGCTTTACAGCCACACCCAACAGATCAATGATCCAAGAACAGGTGATGCCTTTGTGCGTGTGTTTTCTGTAAATTTGTGACTATTTTGACTTCAGTTTTTCCATTCATTTCCTTGCCAAAGAGGAACTGCTGATTTTCATGATTTGAATATTACAGTTTTAAGGATTGGCCATGTTGTTGGTAGTTTGTTGTTGTGCAACCGGGGAAACTCATCTAATTGGCCCAATAAAAGCACGAACTAAAGAAACAGTGACGTGTAGAAAAAAGAAAACTGAACAATGTCACAGACGTTACTTGAAGGTTAATAATAAGGTTTTGACCATCTGAAGGACACAGATGACTACAAACATGGTCCCTCTCTGTCTGTCTTGTCCCTGTGAACCAATGAGCTGGTTTAACAAATGTATCATAAACTCATTGTGATTGCTGCTGGCTACTGTGTATATGTGATAAACTAAATTCAACTACTGGGATTTTAGAATATTAAAATAGATTTTTCAATTACAGAAGTCAGGAAACAAACTGTACATTAGCTTTAGCTAAGGCTCCTGCCCAGTAGCTTTGACAAGCTTTAGCGTTGTTTTTACTGTCTTGTAGTTCCTGTAAATTTTATACAACCTTTTTAAGCACATTTTTTTTTTATCATAATAATTTTTATAATGGTGCTCTGATCGAGATTTGTGGGAGCAGTCTGCTATCGCTGGAACCAACATCAGCCAAGATTGATCATCAGGCACAGCGTCTGTTTAAAGCCTTCCAGTCATCATGTAGCATCATGTGTTTGTTAACCTGTTCCAAACAACATTGTGTCTTCAGTATCAAAATTAGGAGATGAGAAAGTAAATTGACAATTATCGAGTAATTGGCAGGCAGCATGTTTAACACACTTAAACCACAGTTGGGTACACTTGGTTATTATTGGGAACAGCTTAGAACTGAATAAATATAGCATTCCTGTGGAATAGCATAAGCAAAGTTTTATCAAGTAAAAATTATAATCAAAGCTAAATGTGCACAACACACTAAGTTAGAATATACTGAGGCAACAAAAACCAGTTCCACTAGACTGAACATTACGTCTTTATCAACATACTCCAACGAAAAACGCTGTAGTCAAAATATTGTTTTAAGTCAGTCGGGCCCGTAGGTTCTTTACTGCATTCATAAGATAAGTGATATGTGACCATGGTAAAACCCATGAGACAGCAAGAAATAAAAAAACACAGACAGCTGAGTCAGTCCTGCTGTCTTTGTAAGTTAGTTTTGGTTGCCTTCTTACGCAAAGGAATTTTATGGTGTTTTTCAGACACCTGGTAGCACTTCCAGATTGGTGAAGCCATTTAAGCAGTGTGTACAGAAATCATGTGATTGGCTCTTCTCATCAGCCTTTACACAGATCACCAATCAAACTATTCAGTATTATCATCATCCATCATCATCTACATGCTGGCGCCTATCCCAGTTGACTCAGGGTGAAGGCACCAGTCTATCACAGGGCTACACTTAGAGACAGACAACCAAGCACACTCACATTCACAGACAATTGAGAATCACCAATTAACCTCAACATGTTTTTGGACTGTGTGAGGAAGCCGGAGAACCGGGAGAGAACCCACGCTGCACAGGAAGAACATGGAGACTCCACGCAGAAAGATCCTGGGTGTCCTCACTGGAACGCCCCCGATATATCAGAGCACCCTGAAATGTTTATATGTTATCAACAACAAATACAACAACAACAAAAAATGACTGTATGCTAGCTTTGTAGTGCAGTATGGACGATATAGAAAAACACAGAAAAAGCTGACCAAAGTAAATACTGTACAGAGGAAGGTGTATTTGTTAGAGAGGCAGGTATGAACATTATGTGGTCCGAAGCTTCATAAAAATGTCACACCTGCCTTTATTATCTGTTTCCTGAACCTTCCACCTACTCCGACTGATGGCTACAACAGGAACAGTGGAACAATGAGCCCTCCTGGATCTTGCTGGCTCCTCCCGAGAAACTCTGTGCCAATATTCTGATGAACACATATAAATGGGCTCATTCAGTAGAACACATTAGAGAACGTCTCCGACTGACCACGGTTAAAATCCATCCCAAAGATGTCTTGCATTTAAGGAAACGTGAATGATGGAAGTCAAATACTAAGCAGGCCAGGTAGATCTGATGAAAAGTTTGGTGGATCAAACCTCCTTTCAGACATGAGTGAATGTTGGACTCACTGTGTATTTAAAGGACGATCCTCAGTGTGTTGCTGTAGCTCACCGGCTGCTCTGTGTTCCTTCAGGTGAGCCGGTGACTGTGTACCGTCTGGAGGAGAGCTCCCCCAACACTATCAACAACAGCATGTCTTCCTGGGCCCAACGGGGCCTCTGTGCCAAAATAGAGTTCCTCAGCAAAGAGGAGATGGGCGGAGGACTCAGGCGGGCCCTTAAGGTGCTCTGTACTTGGTCAGAGTATGACATCCTGAAACCAGGGCACCTGTATATAGTCAAGTCCTTCCTTCCTGAGGTGGTCCAAACGTGGCAGAGCATCTACAAGGAGGACACTGTGCTGCACCTTTGTCTCAGGGTGAGAAGCACAAACATAGTCTCATGTCTCTTGCACTGCTGCGTTGGGCCTCCAAACCGCTGCCTAAGATAAAATGTTAACAAGTTTCTTCAGTGTGTTTCCTGTTTCCTGCAACCTCACACCTCCACTACTGCCGTATGTCACACTAGGTCATCAAACTGAAACCAGAGTGAGTCACTTTCAGCAGAGCAGAACTATGAATTCTATTTTAACTGGTGTTTCCCCACCTCGCTGCAGGAAATTCAACAACAACGAGCTGCTCAGAAGCTGACATTTGCCTTCAACCAAATCAGGCCCAAAACGATCCCGTATTCACCGAGGTAAGCCTGCATGAAGGTTTGCAGAGCACAGAGTTCCCATAAACACACACTCATAGCTTTATACAGGTTTCACACTCGTGTCTGTGTTTGTTTTTTATGTCCTTGTGTGAGTCATTTCAAGTAGGCTGTACAACATCCTAGAGCCTTCTTGATCAACAGGTCTTTCACAGCTTGTCATCATTCTTTGATTGTGGCTTTTAAAGATTCAGTCAGTTGTTTAAATGTCAAATTACAAATGAACCAAAATCAGTTTTTGAACAAATTCCAGCTAAGAATTGGAATGTGAAGTTATTTAAATGCTTCATTTTACACCTACAGCATGTAATATATTTTGAATTGCTGATCATTAACTTTGCTGTGTTTTAGAGAAACACTGCATCATCTTAATTACTTTTCGTGGTTTGCTGTCTTGATTTCCACTGGTCCTAATCCGTTCTCAGGAGACTGCAAGAAGGTAGTGGTTTTAAGAGGATTGTCTTTGTTGACGTTCTGCTGCGTCACTGACCGCTTCACGAAGCAGAATTTGTTAAGCAAATACACTATTTGTTTATCATTGCACAGTATCTTTTTTTTTTTTTTACAGGTTCCTATATGTAATCAGCCAGATATGTCCTGTGGTGTCACAGTTCCTTTGGTTTTACTGCTTTCAAATATGCAAATCAGCTGCCATTATCCAACTGCTGCTAGTTTAACTTTAGATGCGATACATGCTCAAGTAAGAATTACTTCCTTGTTGTTGAGGCACCATCACATAAAATCATAAAATGATAGAAGAGACAAAGAGCAAAATTTGAGTTTCCTTTTTCAATGTCTAAAGCGTCCTCTCCCGCCACACAAAACAACATCAAACCCTTTTTAAATTACTTTTTTACAAAGTCTTTTATTCTGTGTTCAGGTTTCTGGAGGTGTTTTTGCTGTACTGCCACTCTGCCGGACAGTGGTTCGCTATAGAAGAGTGCATAACTGGCGAGTTCAGGAAGTTCAACAACAACAACGGAGATGAGATCGTCCCCACAAACCTCCTGGAGGAAACCATGCTGGCCTTCAGCCACTGGACCTACGAGTACACCCGCGGAGAGCTGCTGGTGCTCGACCTGCAGGGTAAAAAAAACTCTGAGCACACACTGAGCAGGGCATGTGATGGGACCCATATGACACTGCAACAGATTCCTCAGAATACAGTCAAGTTCATTTAAGGACAACACAACTTGTTCATTCACTACAAGGACAAAGTACTAATCAGTCCTGAAGATGTGAGAGCTGGAAAAAGAGTGTGTTGTTTTTATGGTAAATTGAGGTTCACGTGGTGAAGAAGTTCATCTGTTCCCTGCATGTGACAAATATGTGCACTTAGCAGAGTTGTGTTGATGTTTGTGTCTTTAATGTCTTTGATAATGAAACCTGTTGGTGTGTCTGTGTGTGTGTCTGTAGGCGTCGGGGAGATTCTGACAGATCCATCCGTCATAAAGAGCGGTGAGAAGGGGTAAGTGTTGTCTCTCTGTCCCACACAAGTCAGCCAACTTTCATTAAGTTATTATTATTGTTAACTGTGATTCAACATTAAGTGCAATTTACACCTCACCAGCTACTTTTCTCTTATCAGTTTTGCTCTAAATGACATTAGTGTGACTTCTGCCTACAGATCATATGATATGATATTCGGGCCTGCCAACCTGGGGGACGATGCTATTAGGAACTTCCGTGCAAAACACCACTGCAACTCCTGCTGTCGAAAACTGAAACTTCCAGGTGAGAGATATTTTAAAGCTGCTGTTTTGCAAAATCATTCCGAAACTAAATGAAATTTGAAATGTAATGTTTGGGTTATTTAAAAAAAAGTTTTGTAAACCTCTTTGCCCTTGAAAAATCCTTCAGTAATACATGCAAATCTTATTCATGTGAAGCTGCTGAACATCAGATGTCCAGTAGTTCTCAGTGTTTGTAAACTGCAGCCTTCCAACTGCAGCATCGCACTTCTAAAACTAATTTCTAAACTAGCTGTGACATCACAAGTTCTGTTTGTGCACGCACGTCTTAAACACAGACGCATCTCTGACATCGTTTTAGCATCAGTCTGTTTTGCTTGTTCATCAGATCTGAAGAGGAACGAGTACACACCAGACAAGGTGACGTTCCCACAAGAAGACCCTCCCAACCCTGGAGGAGGCGTCAAAGAGTCTCGCCAGTCAATGAGACTGATGCTATGATCAGACTGAGAGCGAGCGCGTGAGACGACACCAATCTGATCAATTTTAGTCGTAGCCAAGGAGCAGAAAGGTGCACCCAATCAAACTGGAAGAGTCACAGCCGTGTTTCCATGGAAACCAGTGCATGCAGACTGTGTCACATTTTTGTCGATCCCACCAAAACGCTGTGTCGAACACAAATCAAACATGTTAACCTTTTGTGTTGTTTTTTTAGTACATACATGGGGGGAGGTTTTAAAATATTTTGTACAAGTTTATATATATGTATATATACATACACATATATATAAACTGGATATATTATCAACAGGTACAGTGTCATTGCAGAGGGTTTATTTATTATTACGTTTGAGAAGTTGCCTTGTTTTACCAAAAGAAAAAGAAGAAAAAAAAAAAAGCAGAACAAATCTAAGTGCATTGTATATCTGTTACAGCAGCTTCACAGAGGACAGCCTGCTGAGACTGAGTCACTGCAATACTGCAGATTGCCACCAGATCATTTTTATAAATGTATAAAGACTTGTATCACAACTTTTTGTCTCTTAGTTATTGAAAAGATATACCTGAATTTGAAAATCTTGTAAGATATGGGCAGATTGCAATGCAACTTTTACAGAATAATATATGTAATTTTATTGTATTGAAAATGTGTCCACCAAAATATTGCTGATAGTTTTTATTGTTACAAAGGTACTATTGCTATATCTTTGTCATCAACTATTGTATGAGCAAATTACAATCTAGTGTATCTTATAGATACTGTTATCTGGCATGAGCTGAACAGATTAAAATATTTTATTCAGGGGAACTGACAAACATAAGGGTATTACTGTATACATTTTGTACTGGATATCATTTTAAACTAATAAAATGTTAAAAAGCTTTAGCAACATCGCTCAAGTCGTAAAAGAATGACTGTGTTCAAACATGGAGCCTACACTCAGATTAAATATCAGTGGATGTTTCTCCCTGCAGCTTTTAAACCCTAAAGCCTGTCAAACACTGATCAGGCTGCTCATCAACGAATACAAGTGCCGTGGCAAAGAGCAGATGCAATTAACACTAAAAAAAAAATGTAGATAATTTTCAAGCAAAAATGTCTACGTTAGAATTTGGTGTTTGTCATACAGTAAAAAGAATATTTTCCGTATACAAACAGGTGGTTTAATAAAAAGAAAAGAAAAAAAATGACTTGTGTAGAATATTCATAAAAGGCATTTTAACAATTTTCTGGCATTTTATACACAAAACAATTCTACTCTGCAGATAAACTGAAAACTAAAATGGTCAAGGTGTTGCTGCCAGTTAATGTAGAGTTCACACTGAGATGTGTGTGTGTGTATGTATAGATACCTTTTGTTTTTATGGATTTTATTCACAAGTGTGCGATGACTTACGACAACAGTACATCAGCAGAGCAATGACATCCTGCAGGTGAGGGGTTTGTAAATTCTTGAATACAAGCCTGCAGGAGGAGACAGTGGCTCTGCTGTTTTCACACAGGCCTCAGATTCTTCAGGTGCACAGCAGCTGCTGACGTTTCAATCCACACACAATAACTTCTGTTGAGCCGCCTGCAGCAAGGCCGGTGCACCTGTGTGATAATGTGATGCTTGGAAGGGGAGCTGTCACAGGGGCCTCGCTCTAACGTCAGCAGTGGAGATGAGGTGGGAGATTTGCATTAGGGACGTTTCTGGATCATCCTTCACCCGCAGACAAATCAACTGCGCCTGTAATTCCACCCAAACAGGGCTGTTTGATAGGTAGTCACTTCACAACTGCACGAGCTGAGCAGAGTGGTCCCCCCTCCCACTGGGTGTGGTTTACTTTCTTTAGACTTCTGTAATCGTGACTCTGCACTTCATTCCTCTCAGCTGGCCTTTGAGTTTACAGAAGTCTACTACAGGCTCATAAACAAGCTGCAAAACCATGGCTACTGTCACCATAGAATACTGGTGAGTTTTTAATTTCCTCCTCTGATAATTCACTTTACAGACTGCGATAAACATTTGTTGCAATTAGCATCGACAAATTTCCTGTAATTCTTTTTTTTATGTTCCATATGTTACCAGGTACATAATTGAATTCATCATATAAATGTTGCTTAGAAGTGATTTTGTTCCTCATAAGATCATTTTCCTTGTTGGTTCATGTCACAGTAAAGGATGAAGTTACGCATACCGCTACCAGGAACTGGCCGGTGCCATCAGGCAGGTTCCTGGTGTGAGGGTGAACGGAGTCGTGGGGAGACCAGGTAAGCTGCTTTGTCCTTCTCATATACAGTCTTCTAAAAATAAATGTGAGGCCCTTCTGGTAAAAACCACTTCTTCTTCTTTTTTTTTTACTATGTTAAAACTCCACTGGTGTTTTTTCTTCTTCTTCTGTACATGCTGGACGTCATTAAGAAAACAAAACAGCGTCATGCAGCACAGCAACGATAGTCTCAAAAACACAAATTCAGACTTCAGGGTTTCATATGTAACAAATAAGAAATTCTGTTGGCTTTCTGTACCAACATTCTTATTCAGGAACAGTTTCTGGTTCAAACATGCCTGGCTGAATTACTGTAATATTCAAACTCTCCACTGAGCAGTTTGACAGAGTTGTTGGTGAGCTGGTGTGCTCGAACTGCAGCGAGTAGAGAGGGCTGCGAGGAAAGAAAGGCAAAGATTTCATGGTCAGATCAAGCAATGGTGTAGAATTCAAGCTGTTTGCATGAAAAAGGGATTGTTTTTATGGGGAAAACTAAAATATTTAGCTTTGACACACACAGATGAGCTTGTAGGGGTTCCATCATTTACCAAAGAGGGGCTTTAAATACTTGTGTGTGTGTAGTAAGTACTGAATCAACATCTCTCCATCAATTTAAAATAAATTTAAGTTCCAGCTCTATTTCTTTGCGTCTCTCTTTCAAAAACATTTTTAAAAATCCTGGCAACAATCAACAGTCTGCCTGTTATATACAAGCCCCCCGGACAGTTCTGGTATTATCAAGCAGTGTCAAAAAAAACAAACAAAAGTGAAACAGTTTTGTGTTCGTCAATTGCCAAAAACCCGTTTTTGTCAGTGCCAGTCCAGCACTGTGCCAACTCTACCAAATATACCTGTTTAACTGGTTAGAGTGCACACATGTTGGTGATTACACATCATGAATCTTGTCCTATACTGTTCTAATGTCTTTTTCTTTTCACAGACAGTTTTGAGGTGACGGTGAATGACCAGCTGGTCTTCTCCAGGCTCAAGACGCAACAGTTTCCTGATGCCACCCAGGTGAGTGTGTCAATGCATCTGGTTTGTCCAATGTAATTGTGATGGCCACGTCAAATAAACAAATCAAATACATTAGATACAAAGGAATAGATATGGATGGATGGATCAGTTGATGGCTGGTTTCCTTATGAAAACACCACTTTTGAGCGTTAAACTGCGTTTTACATCTTGTTGAACACCAGATCATGTGGTTTGCCTTTTGGTTCAGGATCTACACCCACATTCTTAGAGTTAATTAAGTTTCTGTTTTGGAATCATACTTTGCAACATCATTGTGGCTTGGCTGTCACTCAAGTGCAAGCATGCATGGGAAGTACCAGGATGTCTCACCGCTGCTGACTTAATGGGAGGCGCTAACGAATTGACAAAACAAACACATGAAAACGGTACACTGTACCCCACAACTGAATGTCTTTGTGTTCCACAGGTGGTGGCGAGGGTGAGGGAGATGGTCGGCGGAGGAAAATCGGAGAAAACCTCAAAGCCGGTGAATCGTAAAAACAAATGCTCTCAAGTTTAGGAGATGGAGCATCAACAAGAGCTGTATTCACACTGACAGAACAATGGTTGGGTTTTGTGATCTCCTACACCCACTTTTTAAAAATACAAACCTCAATTTATAATTCAACATTAGGACATTTAATAACATTTTAATTGTAGGTCATTAAAGCCTCTCCGTGTGACAAGGAAAGAAAGATCAGACCGCAGACCGTCTTCACTGTGAATACAGACACAGACGACAGGTTGATTAGAGCAACTCGGAGGAATCTGGCACTGATCTGCACTTCTGTTTATGAATGTACACGCTTAAAAACCAATAAGGGTGTGTGCACGATGCAAGTCTAGAAGCTTTTCATCTGACCGGGGCCTGAAGATGTGCTCGCATCATGTCTGTCTGGCATGGATAAGAAAAACGTCTCTGCATTTACTGGAAATGGGGAAACGAAAGTCTTTATCAAGCCTCGTATATTGTATAATTTGATTCTCTCTGTTCAAGTAACTACAAACGGTTTCTGTTACAGATTTCAAATGATTGTTTTGGAAATACATATATTTGCTTTCTTGCCAAAAGTAGGCAGAATGAGAAGATTTGTACGTACCACTCTCATGTAAATACTGTGAATAAAACCTTACTACTAGCAACTGTTAGCTTAGCTTAGCACAGCCGCTAGAAAAAGGGAGAAACAGCTAGCCTCACTCCTGAATAACATGTTAAGTTTCTATGCATAAAAAACCTTTGTGAAGTGTGAAAAATGACAAATTGCAAATTTTAATATAATACGGACAGAGATAAGCTAGCTACTAGCTGTTTCCAGTCTTTATGCTAAGACATGCTAACTGGCTGCTAGCTATAGCCTCATATGTATGGTACAGACGTTAAAGTGGTATCGAACTTCTCATCAGACTCGACAAGAAAGTGAATAAGAGTATTTCCAAAATGTCAAACTGTTTTTTGGTGTGGGGTTGTGGACACAATATGTACTGTAGATTTTCTTTAAATCGTGTGTGTGTGGATTGTAAGTCATTGCAAGTGCTTAAGTGTAAGCGGGGACACCTACAAGATAAATCGACGCCACTAATCAGCTACTTAGGATGCAGTCTTGAGGTCCTTCCCCAGACAGTTTCGCCACCGTTAATAGGGTTTCACAACCAGCCACACCTGGAGCCATGTTTGGTTGTTACTATAAATATCTGACCCCATCAGTCAGTTAGAAGTGAAGAAACTTCTTAATAAAATGAAAATGAAAGCAGTAATCCAGTTGCCTTCTACTAAAGCCCTTATATTTGGAAATAAAAAATATGAAGCATCTCAGTGCTCTCAAAGAAACTTAACCTGAAACTGAACCCTTTTGTTCACATATATCAAGTTTTACATTCATATCCGTTCTGCTAATTGCTAACATATAGTCTACATGGGACTGTTGTGTGGATGGTGTTTTGTAGTAAAGAGCTTAGTTTTGTGTATGTGCTGCCATTTGTTATCGTTCTGGCATTTTAGAAAGGGGTGCAAATTTCAAATCAGTGGCAAATGCATCTTAATTTAATTTGGAACATGTTGCTGTGTTGTTATACCGTTACTCATTCTGTAACCTCTTTTTCCACAAATGCAATAAAATATCACCGATTAATTGCGGATGTGATTTTTACACCACAGTTGTTGAGGAAAAGAAGCTACTCAGGCTGATCTGTAGTCAAATGACTCGAGATAAGATCGTCCGCAGCGACAGTATCACAAAGGACAGACTTCATGAGCTGTTCCACCAGATAAAGTCATATCTGACAGTGCTGACAGGATGGAAATACACAGCTTCCTGTTCAAAATATTTTAGAGGATTTTTATGAGTAGCTTGATATACCCAAAAAAAATGGATCTCATGAGATGATGAACCAATTCTAAATGAAGTATTACATTAAAAGTACAGATACGTCTAAGTTGTGCAGGGTGATTTATTTTTATTTTTTTTACTTTCCACCTCCACTTCTTGCAAGATTGCAAGATTTTTTCCACTCATTTGTTTTCTCATTTCCATTGTGTGAAGTGCTGACCTCTGATGTGTGGACTGTAACGCTGCCTCTCAGAGAGGTCAGCGAGTCCAACGCATGTCTCATTAACCCTTGAATGGGTGTCCTAGAAACGCCAGATTGACTGGGGCGTAAGCTGCATGTCTGGTGTAAAACCCCATCTGGAAATGAAAGGCTCCCCCCCTCAGCCAAACTGATCCCTGATCAGCAGCTGCTGAGAGTCCTGAGGCTATCGTTTTATTATTGTCAACAAATCCCATGAAAAATAATACGACTCTCGGTACTTTTTGTCGTCACCAAGCCCATCTGTGACACTTGTGCTTGTTGATTCTCTCTATAGATGTAAATCTTAGTTTCATATATGACTTGTTTGAATCATTTGTAGATAAATAACTCAACAGCTGGACTCTGTGGTTTTTTGAGGATGTTTCTAAGGCGGTGCAGGTGGGGTTTACTCAAGATTTTTTAATAACATCACCACAGTTTTTTTTTTTTTTTTTTACAATTAAAGGTATTGATGCTCTCAGGCTTCGATGTGCAGTGAAATACTAATGAATAGCGTTGGTTCAGTTTCGGTTTTGGTCTTAACTCGTGATTTGTTGACGATGAAACTTAGAAGATGCATCCTTTAAGAGGGCAGACATCAATCAGCTTATGCACCGAAACAATGAAAAGCAGACAAATTACAGCCGCAGTCCACATAATCGCTATACCGTATAATCCATAAAATAAACAGATAACGATAACAACAAGAGATCTGACAGCTGTTTGCGATGCTCTTTTTGAGGGACTCACCGCTAGACTGAAACACTATCAACAGGAAACAGAAAGCCACATCAGAAGCAGTCATGGTTCTCTATTTCACAAACAGCCTGACGACACGGTGTGTTGTAACCGTAATGGAGAAACGCGTAGGAGACGTGTGTGAACGGCGTGTGTGGAAAGACTGAAACTAGTCTTGTGGGAAATGATCCGTTTCAGGGCCTCACAGTGCATCATGGCTCCTTCAGCGCTCACTCGCCTCGTTTGTAATGGACGAGTTAATCTCTTCTGTCAGTGTCTATTGGTTATCTGATTTTCTTTGTTTTCTATGATGCTCCCGGGCAGTTCCAATCTGTAAAATACTGCTTTAAAAAATCTGATAAAACCTTATCATTTATGTGTCTTTAGTAAAAATGTATTCCTGGTTGTCTGAAAGATTAAATAAATGACAGGAATGTCACCAGAGCCACGGCTGGGACACATTTTTGACAATCTTTTTACTGGTTTAAACATTGCAGCTTGTAACACAAGTATTAACTACGCACTTCTGGTTTCTTCAGAAAGGAACTGTGGGTCATATGTTGGCTGATCATGTTTTTCCCCTGGAAAAATCTTGAGCTTTCAAGCAACTGTTGCTCATAAATACAGCCTTTTCTTCTGAACTGCAGCCTCTGTAGGTGAAAGAGGTGCAGAGAGTAGAGACACAACATCATCATTTCATTACAGTATAATACAATGAATATCTTAGTATTAGTTTGCCATGTTTTTAACTTTAATAGCAGCAGAACCTGATACTAAATAACGTTGTCCCGGCATGACCTGGCGATGTTCAAAGAGCGTCTTGTCATGTCTGGAATGTTTGGCTTTGTCAGTCTTCGAGCGTCTCCGTAACTGTTCAGTGGATTTGAGGTCAGGTGACTGCAGAGGAAAGTCCATGACAGTCAGCACTCGTTGGTCTCAAAGCTTTGAGGTGTGTTTGGGCTCCTCACCTTGCTGCAGTGTGAATCCTTTTCCACAAAAATGTACACCGCAAGGTGGATCATGTCTCTGTACGATATATCGGCGACCACATCGGTATCGGTATCGGTTTCCCATAAATTGTTATCGGTCCAATGAACAAATTTAGCCGATGTGAAAAACTATTGATTGTCTAACATCAGCACCTTCATCTCTACATTTGATATTGCTGCTATTTCACAGATGTTTTTACTTAAATGTTCCTGGACTTGAACATTAAATATGTTAAAATATGTTTAAATATATTTTACTTTTGTTACGTAATAAAGAAGATTGTGTGGTCTAATGTGGTATGGGCTTGTTTTGAATAGTTTTCAAGTTCTCACAGTGCTTACTTATACTCATTTTTCGGTGTGAACAAAAATTGAATGTCGACTAATATATCGGTAATATCGGTTATCGCAATATCAGAAATCTCAATATTGGTATCGGCCAGAAATTTGAATATCGTGCATCACTAGTCTTAAGTAACATATTAAGCACAGTCTGCATTTGTGATGAAATTGTTTTTCTCTCTCTCGGTCTACAAAGTTTGGTGTAGCGGTCCATTGATGGTGGGCTCACTTTTAGTCTTCAGTTTCAGAGTGCCTTGGTCTGCCTCCTCAGAAGCCACCAGTCTAGACATGATTTGAGAAAGCCTCTGTTTTTAAGAGTAGCAGTCTCACATCTGACGCTTGCACTCTGTTCTGGTGCCGTGTTTCCCACGATCACGGTGCAGTGAGGACTGTTCTGCTGGAAGTGTGAGGTACAGCTATGATTCTAACGCGTGAACAATGACGAGAGGTACAATAAAGCTGAGTGTGATCCGAGCGCTGCTTCGATGGAACGATTACAACTCAAGTAAATGTGAGCTTTTATGCAAAGGAGTTAACATGTACAGTGCCACTTATCTGCTTCACTGCTGATCTAGAAGTAGTGCAGCATCTGAAACATTTCATTAAGTTTAAATATTTATGTCTATGCGATATGCAGTCCTGAAACTTCCTGATTATTTCCAGGTCTATATGACAATGTGCCAGATGTGGTCTTCTGTATTAATGCAAAGGGTTGAATAGTTAATTGAAGATTTAAGTACAATACTTAACGGTACTGTTTGCCACACCTTATTAGGCAAAATTAATGAAATGTTAATTTGTCTATATTGTCGTCCATTCAGCATATTTAAAGTTCTTTCTACAAGTGTGCATTATGATTGCGAGCCGCTTGACAGGTGCTCCTATCTGTTCTGATTCATCTGTCAGATGAGTCATGTGCTGGTGATGCTGGGTGTGTTTCTGTAGCTACTGTGCTGCCCAAGTTGTGCGAACAGATCAAGCAAATAATGCTGATAAATCGTTTCCTTCCTCATTCAACGGAATAAAGGCGACGTTTCTACAGTAGCACAGCAACGCCGCGATAACCCAGCTGAGCGGTTTTAATCGCTGGGTGGCAACAGATGAACCCGGAACATCTCTGAAGTACATATCACTTCGTCAATTTTAAAGCCTGTTGTTATGGTAACATTTTAAATTCAGGGTTTATAAATTTGACATCTTGTAAATGTGAAGATGAAAAATCTAATTTCGATTTAGTGCATATATTACAAGCAGTGTGTGGCGATGAAATTAACTTTAATGTTGAATTTTATTTGTTGATTATTGGTCATTTAAGCGTTGTCAGTGTGAGGGGTGTCAGACAGCTGAGGTGCTTCATGCTTATCTGTGATTGGATTCCTTTTTTTGATTAACATCATCTGCACCATTTGACTGACTGCGGTGACTTCTGGCCTGACTAACTTCTCTCTGACTCATTAACAAAGACCAAAAATGCTTTGTTAACTACTGCCTTTTATTAACCTTAGGCCTGACACATCCCTTATGATGGCAGTTCCTACTTCAGCTTTGTGCACTGTGATGTCCAGAGGAGGAGCACAGGAGAGACAGAACAGCATATCTTATTTATGACAATGTGTCTGCACGTCAAGGGAGACTCATTTACAATTCAATTTCCACAGCAACACTCATGACCTGCTTCAGACCTTCAGAGCAAAAAACAAAAAAAAAAAACAGCTATAAAAACCTGCCATCACCGCAACCAGTCGCCCACACTTCATCGCAATCACAAGAATCACAAAGTCCTCGATTGTTTTCTTTTATTACAAAAACAGTGACAAATAAATAAAACAAAACAATGTAAAAATATAATGTTTGAGATTTGGGAGGGGGGCGTTATAGCAACGGTTTGTTCTAATAGCAATATGTCTGAAATCAGATTGGTCCCTGGTTTGGTAGATTGATACAAGAAACGTTTCAAAACATATAGCACCGTTGTGTGGCCATCACGGCTGTACCATACAGCTCAGCTGACCTTGTAAATCACAGACATTTCACATGAATGTAGGACAAACTTGAAAACAACTAAATTAGCTGTGGATCGGATAGAAAAGGGCCACTGCTCACGCTTTTGTTTTATATAAATATAATATATTAATTTATACATTGTACACTAGAATTGTCGTCTCTATACCACATACACAACTCAGGTAAACAAGTGAAATAAAAGGCAGCTGATCATTTTAAAATGAAAAACAAAAAGATCTGTGGGGAAACTGAAATGTCTTTGAGCTGCACAGCTGACGATACAAACTTTGAACGCAAGGTGATTCTGTGCAGAAGCCTGTGCTTTAGTAATTAACCTAAGATATGCAAACTGATGTCACCAACTCCAAAATTTCTGAAGGCATTGAAATTGTTTTTACAATCTTAAGGAGCAAGTGACAGAATGTCAGTATTAATGTGTGTACATGTGTGTGTGTGTGTGTGTGGGGTCCCAGTATGTGCAAACATTCAATGACATGAACCCTGAATTCACTACAGATTGAGCCTGTTTTGGAGAATTACTGTTAGAATTCAAATGTCTACGTAATTGTGCCAAACAAATTGAGAACATGGGTGAGGACGTGGTACGGATGCAGAAGGCTGGCTAGCGCACCAGGAGGAAGGTGAGTCCAGCGAGGCCGACACCAGCAGCAGCAAACAGCGCTGTCTTCATGGACAAGTCCTGACTCACCTCTCTGGCACTGAGGGAGAACTTAACGAAGCCTTCCTATAGGAGGGAGAAAGACAAAAACTGTTAAGTACAGAGGATACTGGCAAGAGGGAACAGATATCTGCTACTTCCAGTTTTTCCTCAGCGTTAGTAAAGGAATGCACAGTAGCTGCTACAATGACAAAGAGCTAAGCTGACAGCTGGTGGCAATTATACAATATATTTTGCAAAATATGTCAGAGTCACTGACAGTCCTGGTTTCCTCACAGAAATGAGAAAACATTTGCACTCTGAGGCCAACGCTGATATCAGCAACTCTCAAAATACGCTGAAAGCACAAACACACAATAACCTCAAAGTGTCAACCTGAAAATGATGGAAAATGTCACGTTTGTATTCAGTTTGATCATATTAATCATTCTTTTTAGCTTCTTCTGTTCCATTAGTGCCACTATTAAAAACAAGTCCGGTGCTGTTAAAACACTCTGCTGTATTTCTCCCTCATGTTTTCAGACTGAAGCCACACACTGGACCAGTGCGTGCACCTGCTCTCAGCTCCAGGTGTTCTCACTGCTTTGCAGCTGCTTGTTTTTGTAGTCATACCACACTAACTTTCAATACGGCTGATGCCAAATTCAACATACTGAAGCTTTGACTGTTACTACAAAGTCCATCTGGCTGAGCTGGTTACGTGTCTGTTGAAACCAGCTGCCAGCTGAAGAAAGGAGGGGCTTGTCTGTGTGTGTGTGTTTATGTGGGTGTTGGGCAAGCCCATTCATAAAAGCAGACATTCAACTGATGTCTTCAGTTTGTTAAGGCTTCTGAGACTTCAGTCAACCCAAAGTACATCTAGTTTTTTCAGGGCATAAGTAACATCAAGCAGGTTTGAAACTATAGTTCTTTTGATTTCCAGTTGCTGGATAAACCTAGAATTCAGCACAACTTGACAATTTTTATGCAACTAATTAAAAAAAACTCTGGATATTCTAATGCCCAGCATTGTTTGATCATGGCCAGGATTTTCCACTGTTAAGGTCTTATTGTTATAGCATACATTCATCTGAATCTTGCCTATAGCTACGCTACAATACACATGCTCATAGCAGCTGATCTGGATAGCAAACTAAGTTTAAAAAAAAGAAAAGGCGACATCTAAAGGACATGACTTAGCCATATTTCAAATCATAGATCTGAAAATAAACACCCGCAAAACACAAGATCTCATTAAACTAGGTGGTTTCCAATGGCCGATTTTCAAAAAGCACTACTTTCACATTTAGCTTTCAGTTTTACACTAACTCACCGCTCCAGATACAACCACAATACTCGTCTTATCTACAGTTTGAGTGTTGACATGTTGTCAGGACCTACCCATCCATCGTTCTCCAACAGCCAGTCTTTCTTCTCCTCTCCCAGGTAATCAGCTATGGTCTCTGCCAGTCCCCTGCAGTTTACGGGCCCCTGTCCCAGTTCCTGCCGCTTCCCGGGTTCCAGCCCCGGCTTCGTGTCCCTCTGCTCCTGCAGCTGTCTGGCCAGCACCCCAGTAAAGGTGAAAAGGGAAACAACCCTCCCCCAGTTCAAGTGTCCATCTCCCACCAGCTCCTCCATCACCCTCCTGAGGCTGGAGCAGAGGTCCGGCCCGGGCTGCCTCAGGAAGGTCTGAGTGAGGGAGTGGAAGCGAGCCTGGTGCTGCTTCTCCATGTCCTGGGCCAGGCACCTCATGGCAGCGGCTGACTCGCTGGGAGGTGGAGGGGCTGAATGTGGGCTTGTGCAGCACAGGGACAGGTAGTCCTCTGCCACAACCAAGGTCTCTTTCCATAGCCCACAGGACATTTTCTACCAGGGGATAAGAAAAAAAGATTCCCTTTAAAATGAGCTTGTGGACAATCAAGGCACTGAAACTACTGATATGGTTTGATGAGGTAAACAACTACATCTGCAAATGACTTTCAAAACGTTCAGTCTGGTCTACAGGACACAGAAACGAGTGAGGAAAACCCAGAATGACGTGTACAGCTCAGGGCAGCACCTTCACATTAAGGTGGCATTTGGTTCATTGTTTTTCAGACTTGCTCATGAGCTTATTGTTTGACTAATCTATTAAATCATTCAGTGAACAAGCTTTAAAACAATTAAGGCGGCTCTTTACCTCCTGTAGCCAGCACATCATAAAACTAAATAATTAAAAAATAATTATCAAGAAGCTCTTATTAACAGTATTAGCTTCCTTTACACAATATATTCCGAAAAAATATAATAAAATCTATATTCAAAACGCAATGCATAGGAGATCCAGGGATTCACTATTTTTTTATTTATATTTTAATAGGATCACATCTTTACTTCTGAATTCATAATTATTCATACTGTAGGGTCTTAGTCTTAATATCTACTACTGACAGGTAAAGTTGGATTTTTTTTTCTTTTTGTAGGTTTTTAATTAATATTAATTGAGGTAAATTCACACCATAAATAACACCGTAAAGTCCTCATTTCATTATTTAAACGCGTTATGTTTCTTCCAATCTTATTTCTCTGCTGGAAAAGCAGCTTTAAATATGATTCATCACTAACAACGACTTCTCTTATCAATAGCGGCGTTATTCTTACATTGCCGCTGGACAACCTCTCTTTTTTTTTTTCGTTTGGTAAAATACAAACGGGTCAACGTGAAATGTAAAGACCTTGTGTACCGGTCCGGTGTTCGGGAAATGTCGGCACCAGGTGTTCAAATCAACTTGACAAGGCAGGCTAGCGTCTCCATGTTCATAACGGCGCTCAGCTAGCTTACAGCGCCGCTAGCAGCAGCAGAACTGAACAGCTTGTGTTAAGCTAACCGCAAGCCGGATGATGCCGCTCAAGACCGCACACAGCTGCGGAAACTTAATATCACTACAAAATGAAACAAAAGACTTCGTGCTGATATATCCCCGGTGGCTCAACGTTAACAGTCCGCCAGCTGTGAGGTTTAAACCGGTGAACTTGTAGCTAGCTAGCTAGCTAGCCGCCGCAGCTGCTGTCGTTTCCTCCGCCGCAGATCTGTCATAGAGCAATGGAGGACACAAAGGACCGCCGACACACCGCTACCGGAGCCACGTCTACGCAGCTAACAGCGCTTCACACCTCCACACGCACGTCGACGCGTGGCTACTTTACTATATTTCCCAAAGCTCACTCGTACAAATCGGCGAAACACATTTATTCGGTGCGTAAAAGGAACAAAAGCTTACCCTCCCAGCGATATCAGACTGCTCTCAGCACACTCAGACGGCGGAAGGAGAACCTCGGACGAGTCGCAGCTTCCCTTCAGCAGGCTGCGGGTTTAGCACCGCCTCTGCCTCCGTTCTTTATTTATCAGCAGTGTTCCGTTGGAAGAAAAAAACCCACAAAAGTCCCACATTAGTAGAAGTAACGTTTTTGCCAGTGGTCGGCGGATCCACTACGTTATCACTGGTAAGGCTGGAAGTAGAAAGGGAAAATTCTCAGGTAGTCTGCAGGGAAATAACAAAGAGGTTGTACTGAAGACATTACATTTGTTTTAGCTGTTCATGTAGGTCTGTACTTGCGATGGAAGCTTTAATGTGAGGTGTGAGGGCTCATACAGGTCAGGCAAAGGTTAGAAAATAAAGGTGAGACACAGGATGGCGTTAAATCAAAGATGTTATTTGGCTTCATCACAGCAAAACAGCACACTGTCATACATCCAGACACATTTTACTGGGGGAGCACATTAATGATATTTAAGCACTAAAAACTTTACTTTATATTAAAACCCTGCTGCTTCAGTAGCATCCATTGTAGCCTTTAAATACTGAGCTGTCAGACTCAACATGATGGCTGTCATGTTTAGGACAGATCAGTCTATCAATCTATCACTACAGCAGCAGGATACGGTGGTTGTGCTGTCGGGCAAACTGGTCCTGAAATATGTTAAGATCTTCTGGATCACTGAGATCACTGAGTCGCTCATCAGAGCTGGTGGAGCGCAGGAGTGTTTTGATTGGTTTCAGAATGGAGACACTGCGTTCCCAGGAGGCCGAGCTTACTGGAAGAGGGATGGCAATGTTGCTCAGTCGAAAGTGTTCAAAAAAAACTTCTCAGTATGGCTCAGTGAAACAGATCAGCTCCACGTGGCTTCTGTATCTCACCAATCTGTATTTTCGTTCCAAAATTCTCTTAAATTGATGGAGTTCATCAATGGTTGCGTTTTTCAATGAAAACACAGTGCTGTCCTTTAAAAATCCATCACTGTGGGGGCTGAGAGCATAGAGCCACATTCGTTTTGGTGCTGGCTCATGTCATCATTACAAAGTGAGCTTCTTACTCAGTCAGCTTATTACTCAGGGGCCAGCAGGGGCACTGGCTCCTGTAGGCCCCCTGTGCAGAACCGCCGCTGCTTTCATGTCCAGGTGTGTGTCGTTTTCACAGGATGACACCAAGCTATTATTGCCTTGCTTCACTGCAGCTGGTCAGAAGCCTGCTGTAGCTTTCAGGTTTGACATCATTCACCAGAGTGTGTGTTTTCAGATCAGTGAACAGCACGAGGAAGTGAAACATGCAGCAAATGCGCCTGTATTCAAATGAGGGCAAGCCTGGTGATATTTTTGGGTACTTTTGGTAACTGGTAATATCCGTCTCATCCTTCTTTCCTCTTTCTTTCTCTCGACCTCACCACTCTCACTTGACTCCGGTGTTTCCCTCCTTTGAATGACGAAAACCTTCCTGCAGATTATTGTTGAAACAGAAAAAAAAAAGAACCTCCTCTATAGAGCCAAGAGATCAACACTGGATTTGGTGTGATTAGCCACGGTGCAGTTATGATAAACGTTTTATGAATCATCTCGTCGCTCGCACATAAAGCCATGATGTGGATAAGGCCCACTGACCTTTGACCGCTGTTAGAAAAACAAAGACGTGTAAGATAGACGTTCTGATCAATAGTGATTTGAGGGCACTAGCTAGACAAATAGTGAAAAAAACACTGAGGTAGTTGTAGCTGTACATCAGTCTTTGATCAAAAAAATATGGTGTTTTTTCAAGTCTTAACACCTAAACACCTAGTTTGCAACACAAGAAATAAAACGAAATACCAAAAAGAAATACCCATTTTGTGGTAGATGAAGTTTATCTAGCTGACTGTATCAATCATGTACACGTTACATGTTTATGACACTCAGATTGTATACCTTCAGTTTTCCAGATGCCACTGGTTAACTTTTGCTTCCATATTCCATGAAAATAAAACACCAGATTCTTTGAAGTTGTGTAAGTTACCAAATCAGTCATGACAAATATCAAGTCTACATTCATTTTTGTTTGTTACCTTTGTCATATTTGCAGAGTAAAGAGGTACAGACTTCTAAAATCCATCTGTAATGACATTAAATTTGCAAATGACAGCATTTAAAAAGTCATGCAGGTGGCATTTACTGTGAAGGATTGCACAGCTCAATTCAGTTTGTAGGGTCTATCAATAGACTTCCACGTCATACTGAAATGAATGGGAACCACCAGCTGACCGGAATCATAGAAGAAAACATCCTGATGCGAAACGCGTCAGTGTAGTGTGTGATTTGAATACATTAAAACATGCAAAACTCAATGGTATGCTTTATTAAGGTTTGAGAAGTCACACAGAATAATGCCCACAAGTGATATTTAACATCTACTAGTTGAATCTTTAATGCAGGGCAGGGACCTGCTTGTCTCCCAGGACATATCCTCAAATCATGATACAGGATTTTGCATTGTCACACTGTAAAATACAGTTTACAGCACTTTGTAACCCTGTTCTGAAAAGTGCTATATAAATAAAGTTTATTAGGGTCCGAGCACCCAAAAGGGTGCGAAGACCCTATTGGAACTGCTCGGATTATTA